>NW_026109463.1:0-36172 GCF_024516045.1 Bombus affinis | reverse complement strand
ACTCGATAATTCACTAGGCGATTGCTTTAACCGTGCAGAATACATCCATAAATAATTAATCGCTATTAATATTCCATCGACTTTTGAAAATCCCTGATGTGATCTATTTCACGTGATGAGAATACGTGTAAAGTGAGGTTATTGCTTGATTATCTTTAGTCGAATAAATCGAGTGATTCAAATTATAATGCGGAAGAAAGTCAAAACTATGTATATTATTTTTTTCAATTTTTATGTATCATTTTATGTATCATTTGACGGAAGGAAATTTGGTAAGTAAGGTTCACCTTTTTTAATGTCAATGATTTTGAGATATGTTATTAAGCTCCAAATTCTAAGCAATCTTCTATATATATAACATACGTATAATAGCCAAAGTTCAACTCCCAAGTATACGCAAAGCTTTTATTTTCAATTTATGCGATACCACTATGTTTCATGAATTTATTTGCTAACGGTATTGAAACAAATAACAAGCAGAGGACGAACTATCCGTGAACTGTTTTGCCAACGAGTACGCTTCCAATATTTTCTGTTTGAGAAAACACACTTGTTGCTGTTGCAACTCCAAATATTTTTACAGCCGACGCTTTTGCCATGAATCATCGGCTAACATATAAAATAAAGAAAAGCCATAGTTGATTGTAATGGAAATTTAGAAAACCTCAAACTCGATATAGAAGGGAAAAATAAAGGAAAGGAAGGGAGAGATAATTGGAAGCTTGGGGCCAGGTTTAATTCACTGAAACCGGGCTGCTTGTGTCATCACGAAACAGAATTGCCAGTACGTCATTTCTGTGCTCCCGTCCTCGTAAAAACGGTTTCACTCGTTAAGAAAAAACGAATAGGCGGTGAAGAGAGAAAAAAGCAGACAGAGAGCGCTTTTAAAAAGCTGACGAAGCGTGCGTTGCCACAACGAGACACACAGTGCTATTTGTCGTTTTAAATTGCGCCGCAACTTGTTTTTGAGATCTTTGCTAGAGACACGTGAAAACACGTTGGAAGTATATTTCTTGTTTTTGTGGAATTTAGCTGGAAAATGAAAAATAACGTAAAACATGTACTTACGACTTACAGAGTAATCGAATGTATACACTATAATAACCAGCGATTTAAGACTTTAAAAGATCGAAAGAAAAGAAAAGAAAAGAAGAAAGATAATATGTTGTGGCAGTCTAACTCGATCTAAGGAAATAGAGAGGGAGGGGGGGGGGGCAAAGCTTGTTAATCTGGAAAGAATACAAGCATCAATTTCAAGCACTTATAGGGAATCAAGCGGGCTTGTTAAGGTCGTAAGTTGGACAATTATCCCGTGTTAGGTTCAATCAGCTTAGTCTTACACAAAATTGATCTAATCATGTGAAAACAAATGTATTCTGATTTTTGTCGCAGATATTTCTGGTCTACGCATTCCAGTGCCCGCACTACTGACATTAAAACACCTGATTTTCCATTTACTACAGCGACAAATTTCTTGATCCTTCACAATCATGAAGGACTTGTCTGCGACAATACCTGCAATGATCATCTGTGTGCAGGCTATTTTCATCACTATCTTCCCGTTAGGGGCTGGTAAGTTGATACTGATTAATTATACCATCGAAATTCTATATAATGGCTACAAAAAATATTTGCATCATTACCCTCATTTCCTAACGAAGCGCGTTTTTTTTACCAAGTTTTATATTTCATTTCATAGTATCAAATCCCTGTGGTTACACGAAAGTATTAAATGATAGGAAACTTGATATACACGAATTTAATTAATTAATAAGTTAGTCGATATACAGCCATTAT
The DNA here is from genome assembly GCF_024516045.1 of Bombus affinis. Lineage (NCBI taxonomy): Eukaryota > Metazoa > Arthropoda > Insecta > Hymenoptera > Apidae > Bombus > Bombus affinis. The sequence continues at coordinate 34,375 of NW_026109463.1, read as the reverse complement.
TATTTCATGTGAAATATTATAACGTCAAAAACTTAACGTTCTTGTACGTACAGTATTAATCACAAATTGTAAGAATGTTTACTGATAAGCAAAATAGATAATATGGAAAACGCAGACCTATGGAAAGAGAATTCCTGACATTAGACAGGAATACGGGATTGCACGAAATATTTTATGGTATGTCTAACATGGAGAATATATGCGGCGAAGTACGAAAAATTCATCCTGAGATATGTATACGACCTACGCGGTACGGGACGTGTTATAAATGGTTTCCGCCACTCAGCCGTATTTGAATTTGTGAACACGATCGAACAAATGACGCGACAATTATTAATTGCCGTCTCTGCCTTAGTAACGATTCGCGTTGGAACGAGGTCGAATCGTTCCGATTCCACGCGCGATTAACAAATAATTACAGTGGACATCAATTACTTGGATGACCTTCGTCATTTCAGCTTAAAACGATTAATTTGATCAAACCAACCAATTATTTCAGTTAATACAATCTGCACTTTAAATTCGCACGTCTTGTGTATACACACCGGGCCAGAGAAAAGTTTTCATTCGTTCGAGTAGAACCTTCGTAGTCCTTGAGGACGCGTGTCGCTTCTCGTGCACCTAAAGTTTCGCTCAAATTAACCGATTTATTTGAATTCGAGCGAGTGAAAACCTCTTTGTCACCGTGAGTTTGTTACTTAATTGATACTTTTAGATGCCCTTTGCTTTCAATCTCTTACATCCATTCTTAATTAGTCAAGTCGTTTGACTTTTGACAAGTATTTTGAAACCATTTTACTAACACGAACCTACTTTTTTACTTGAGATTATCCGCTATTTTTATTCAAATGTATATGTACGTATATACACTTTTGAATTTTAAACGAACCTTCTATTATACCTATATCCTTTAAGTGCCGTTTCAAGTTTCAAGAGACTTTAACTCGGATAGCTCGACTTGGAGTTCTAACGTATACTGTGAAGCACACTTGCGAAGTAAAACAGCAAACACGATATAAAAACTTTTTCCCCATGTAAGAAATCGAATAATCTATTTCAACGGTGCTTTAATCTCATCGATGAAGCATCGATGCAACGAAGAAGCATCGTGATAGCCGCAATGCGGATCCGTTGAACAAAAATTTCCTGGTACGGTCGTTTTCGTAATGTTATTAACCGTTTTAGTGTCGGATGTTTCAAGACTCCGTATCGGTTTGTGCTATGCAGCGCGATAGCGCTTCGTTTATTTATTTGCCAGGAGTACCGATCGACGCGATCGCGCTGCCCTTTTTCATCCTGTTTTTTTCATCGAAATATACCGTTCGACGTGCTCGCGCTTCATTTCATCGGTTATACTGGAAGCGTTACAACAAACGTTTGCGTGATAACATTCTATAATGCAGGATTTGGTTTTCCGATTCAAGAGGTAATTTTTTATATTGGTTTTTTTTTTTTTTTTATTTGGTTTATGATTATTTGAAAAACAAGTAATTACGAGAGGAAACTCTGATATGACTCGCGACGAGCACGCTTGAGCGCGTTGCGAATTAATGATCGTGACCATACATCGTGGCACAATTTACCACGGTACGCGAATAGAGCGATCACGCTGCGTGGCGTTAAAACGGTTAGCGTAACTGCGCGTACGATTGTCGAGTGGCAAAGATATTGACGCTGGTAATCGTTTTCAGTGGCTTTAGGAGAAGATTGTACTGATTTCGAAGGAAAAGCTGTCTCGCATGGAATGACGTATGTGCCGGGACCATCGGTTTGCAACCTCTGCGTCTGCTATCATATGGAGCCAAAATGGTGCCAGGCTATGTTCTGTTCACCTCCTTTTGTAAGTATATGCTCATTCTAAGAGCAACCAGCTTAACACAACCATGAGAAACTAAAGTACACCGTTAACGCTTGCATGCTGGTCGTTTAAAACACATGCTGCGCGAATAGGGTACACAGCGATTCATTTAACTCGCCTTGAATTAGTTTTAGAAAGACAAACATGGACAGGGATAATTTTTGTCACGAGCCGTTTAATTTATTCGTTCATTAGAACGAATTAATTTACACCTGCTGAGATCGCGATTGATGTGACAAATTCGAAATCTTGTTCCATATAAATATTTTTAAACAAGCACGTCGTAAGCTTTGTATATTTTTTAATCGCAACGAAACTGTTCAGAGAAATGCTGAAATTATTAATTAGAAAAGGAGATTTCTACGCATCGTTGTAAAAGTGTCAGGGAAAATATTCGTGAAACAGTTACGTTGTTACAAGTTCTACAAGAAGAAATATTGAAAATCAGGTTCCACTTATTCCGTTGCACGTGTAAAAGGTATCTTGCGTTCGCGCAAAAAATCTCTGAAGGATACATGCTTTATAATAATTGGAGTGTCGAAGTTGTTACGCGGATCGGCGTACACGTACCTTTTAATGAAACTAGGTTACTCATTCGTTATTCGTTCCTAATTTTCAGCTTCACGATTTTTACGCAATAAAATTTTATACATCAGTTCGGTTTATAAATGATTCAATTCAAATTTAACAGAATTAAAGTTGAAATAATCATTTGTACTTCATTAAAAGGTTCTTTCAGCATCTCGTTTTAATATTTTTATTGGTAATATTTTGTTAATCGTTATATTTAAATGGAGTTTTTCAAAGGAGAGACATTTTAAGGTAGGAAATGGACATACATTTATAATAAGAATTCAGAAGAAAGAATATTTCATACAGAAAGAATTATTCCGTATGTATAAATAACTACGCTATGAATTTTATATGTATCGGATATTCCTTCTGGTTAATGTATCTGATGTTTTTTCACGCGAGGTAGCGTATATTTGCATCTATATGTCTCTTCGTTTCTCAGTAGTAAAACTTAGCATTCATGCGGCTGATAAGTAGTTACGCATTGACAACGAGAAACATAAAATGAGTAAGAAGCATGAGACATTCTATAAGAAAAATAAAGTTGTTTTTATCTTTCATTGCATATTCGTCAGAATATTGTTAATAAATATTTAATTTAAGATTTCAGTTGAAATAAATACATAGGATTAGACATTTATTTATATATGTATCTATGAACGCATTTGACATAAAATTTTGATAACGACTAAAATTATATATTCTGATATTAAATTAATTTAATGAGAATAAAAAACTAACTTTTTTAAACAAGATTTTGTATAAAGTTATATTTATTAGGAAAAGTTCGTTCATCCCTTTATAATATCATAGGATTAGACTCATAGCTGTGTAAATCATTTCATGGAATAGTATATGTGTGCCTGTGTGTTTCTAAGTTTTTATCATAAAAATGCTAAATGTACTAGGAGATGTTTTTAAAAATTCATAAATTTTTCTTCATCAAACATATCAATCGTTATATTGAATAGTTAATTATCTTTTATTTGTTTCGAGCTGCACATTGATTGAGACATTCGTGTTGGTTATAATTGCGAATTTAACGCAGTTAAACGAAGTTGTTTGAATCCCTTGCGAGCATGTAAATATATCGTCGAATTAATAGGTCAATTACTTGAGGTTGGAATTGAATGAAAGGGAAAGGTGGAGGAGAAGTCTTGCGTTTGAATGCGGGACACTTTTAAAGCCCACAGTTCGCTGAAATTGCCAGAGAATTCAATTAAATGGCGAATTAAACCATTGAACTGAATCTGTTTCCAATCGCGAGCTTAGAAGTTCTATCCTTTGAATTTTTATATCAGTCAACTTTCTTTTTGTACGTACGGTAACGAATATAATTCATGAATTAATGAAGTATGTAATTGGATGAAAGTTCTTCTTCCTGGATTCAGTTTAGACTAAGAAAAATTATATAATAACGAAATTATCAACTTAAAATTGATAGAGTGTATAGCTTCTTTTTTTTTTTTTTTTTTTTTTTTGCGTGAGGAGGGGAAAATGCTGTTACGCATACCCAGTGATGCGGATCACTGGGTTATGTGGGACTCGGGCGGATGTTGTTGCCATACCCACTAAAAACCCCTCCTCCTTTTTCCTTTGCTTTGAGGACAGACAACCCCGGTAAAACCTGTCGGCAGTCATCAGGTTGTCCTTTCATGCCCCGTTGTATCTTCTTCTTCGGGCAGTTATTCTGTATATTCTGTATTGCTCTCGTCATCTTCTCAGCTAGTTCGGAATACTGGGCTGATCTCCTTCTGTGGTTCTTTGTTGTCTTGTATCTCTGCCTTCACTGCTCCGAGTAGTTGTTGTTGCTCTCGTTCTCCTCCTTGCCTCCTTCAAGGCCTTCGTTGTCACCCTCCTGTGAGACATGACGGTCTTGCGAAATTGCCTGAATTTATCCCAGCTCTCGTTCTTGGCGGTCACCGTGGCGATCAGATTGTCCACGTCTATCTTCTCGCCAAGAGCGTTCTCCAGCTCAATCCTTCTGTCCGTTCACTTCGGGCACGTGAAGAGGGCGTGCTCTGCATCGTCGTTAGGGTCTCCACAGTCGAGACAGTTGCTGTCGCTGCTCTTGCCAATCCTCTTTCTATAGACACCAAAACTCCTGTAGAGGTGGCCGTGTGTGCGTTATATATTTATTGGACGTGCGTGATAGTTGTAGTAGTTGGGCCTGGTCCGCTGTAGATGTCGCTGCCGTCGTCCGACACTAGTTAGTGTCGAGTGGTGGTATTTGGCTTGTCGAGTGCCGCCACACTCCCATGCCCGGTTAACAGCTGCATGGTGTGATGATCGATGTCCATCTTCTTTTTGGTAAATAGCAGCGCACTCGGTATTAATTTCCTTGCGCCTCCAGTTCCTCCTTCAGCTCGTTGCCGTCATCCGCGCCGATCCTGGTCTTATGGATCTTGTTCCTCTCGTAAGTCTCTCCGAGCATCTTTATCTTTATGTAGATCGGGAGATTCCCGGTCAACGTGCAAAGTGCCGCGTGGGAGACGGTACGCTATGCCGTCGTTGTTATGCACAGGGCCGTTCGTTGTGCCCGTTTCAGCTTCTTCCTGTTCTTATCGGTATTCGCTAAGCTAATTCTTCTTTCTGAACCCATACTGCCTCCGATGGAACGGGTCCGTTCCGATGCATCTCTCGATGATCTTCTTAAAGCATTTTTCCCAGATCTTGCTCATGGCTGGGAGTATGCTTATCGGCCGGTACGCGATCCTTTCCCGGCTTCCTTAGCAGTATTACTCTGGCCGTCTTCCAGCAGTCTGGTTCCAGCTTGCTTCCAGCTCCTGCTTCCAGCAGTCCAGGAGTCTTCCATCGACTCCTGCAGCCTTCTTGGTGTTCATTCTTCCGGCGGCATCGACGACATCGCCTTCGCCGATGACGACGCTGAAGCTGATGCCTTCTTCTTCTTCGGTCTCTGCCTCTTCGCGGCCCTCGTAATGGGAGGGTCCGTGTCCCATGGTGAATAGCCTCTGTAGGACTGCTTCCACCATGTCGATCGGCATGTCGTTGCTTGATTTCTTGCTTTTGCATCTCTTCATGACTGTGCGATAGGGTTTGCCTTCTTGCTTTTCTGTATGGATGGAAACGCGTTCGAAAAGTAGAACGGAGTAATTAGCGATGCACGATCCCAGGCTGTTGAATATTTTTCCATCGGGAGAAGTCAGGTCGGGCGATACAAGATTTATATGCTCGTTCTGCCAGTTATTTCAACGTCTGTTACGCGATAGAAAATGAACATAAATGAATAATAAATGTATTACAGCCATAAAGATTGCTTGATGTACGCCACCGTTTTTCCCCTATTTCTCCGATACAATTTTCCTTTTTTTTTTTTTTGCGAAACATTTTACTAATCGCGAGAAATTGTATTGCCGCCTGGTACGTATTCGAATTATCCTCAATTATTCTCGGTTGTTTCCGTTTCCTTTGGATTTACATAAGTACTCGTTTGATGTACGTGCAGAGTGAGATAATAACTATTAACAGCTATAAAATAAGAAGCGAAAATACGTTGAAACTCGACTTCTAGATTCGCGAGACTTTGCAGAGCTTCGAAACTCTCGTGTTTCAAACCTAATAAAAAGTTGTAGAGGGAGAATTACATTGCGAGATCTGTTAAGGAAAATCGTATCGTTGTAATAGGATTATTTCAGCGAGGGAAATTCCGTGTTGCGTGTAACGCGTTGCAAAGCCATGAGCTTTCTTTCGGGTTAATATACATAATCGCCTTATCGAACTTTCCATCTCACACGTGAATTTTGCATTTCAATCTTCTTACTTGCAGTCCAGTCCAGTCCAGTTTAGTGTGACTAAGCTAAATGTTTTATAGAGAGACGTACAACTGTATGAAGGGGAGATCAATAAATTGGGTTATCTTTAAATCACTGACAATTATTTCATCGACACGATTTCACCGGCAGCGAATTCACCGGCAATGTCTATCAAAGTTTATTTACCGATACACCGAGTGAAATCACCACAATCATTTCACCAATATTCTCCTTTGTCGATAATTATCATGCTTGCCACTACATGTTATCGTTGATTATATGTCTTTATTTACACATTCGTTTACGCGCATAACGAGATAAACGAAGAAACGAAAATGATATGTTGTCATGATGTATTGTTAAATTACTAATTAACACGAGTTATATATCTACCTACATGAAAGCTTCTAAATATCAATTATAATTCATGAAAGCACACAAGCTATTTTGCTATACACAAATAGAATTATAAGGAAATGTTACGTGCTAATGATTTAACGAAATCTATTCCTCTGTACATTTGACATTTCTGTATTATTACTTGTGTACTTTCTGCTCTTGTTTACGTCATCGGAAGTAAAAATACGTTAAGCGAATCAGCTGATCTATTTGAGCGATTCAATGGCTCGGTCTTCTCTTATGCGACTACCAAGTAGAAGATAAGTTCTTCTAGATAAGTTATATAACATTTTATAACATCCAAATTAACTATTTTTTTTCTTTTTCTCTTTCTTTTTCTTTTTCTTTCTCTTTTTCTTTTTTTTTCCTTTTTCTATTTCTTTTTTTTTCTTTCTCTTTCTCTTTTTTTCCCCCTTTCTCTTTTTCTTTTTTTTTTTTTTACCTGGGGGAAATCCGCTCGGACACGAAGCCACTTCTTAAGTGGCGTGGTAGTGAACATCCAAATTAACTGGGGCACTAATTAGCTGAAGCTTCTAGTCAAACCAGGTATCAGTCTTTGTACGCAAAGGCATTCATTACAATCGTTTAAAGTTTGAAGAAACACCGTTACAAATTCGTGATATAAGAGAAAGCGATTCAAAACTCGGATTCATTTGTTGGAACGACGCCGTGGGCAAAAGTACACAATGGAAAACTTTCTTCCAAGACCAATTGATAGCGCTGACGTAATTAAAATGTGACGATATTGCCAGCGACGTTTCTCCAAATAGACGACTAACTTATTTACGAATTGCCGTAACACGATTGCCGCTGGTAATACGGTTAGTAATCAGTTTATTGAATTTTCGCTTGACGTGACATCGTCGAGTTCCTAGAGAGATTCTTCTCCCTTGTAAAACTATGTTTCTGCAACGACTGTATTTGTTGAATTGCCGTTCGTGAACAAGTCCTTCTCTTTATTACGTGTAATAGATTCTTCTTTTTAAGTTTTAATTTACATTGGTAATTTTCTATAATTTATTACTCGAATATGGTAATTTTTTCTTTTGTTTGCTGTAAAGTTTGCTTTTTCTACAATTATTTTACTACAAAACCCATCAAAAACATGATGTATGTATGTATATATACTCTCAAATATTATCGGTTTATTCTCAAGCTATAGTTCAATTTCGGAAATTGCCAATTAAAATCATAAAAAAAAAAAAAAAAAAGCACACACAGAAAGTTCGTTAAAATATGCGATTTTCCAATCAAGATATAGTATTTATTCGAGTAATATAGATTACAGTAGCGATGGTGACGACAACGATGAATGGACTGATTCTTCGTGCGAAAATAGATTGGAAGCGCAGAACGATGCATTGTTTCAGGGAATATCGATTTTCAAGCATGGTTTTAAAGTACGTGTGCGCGTGACTAGATTTGTTAATTAATGCCGCACCCAGATTTTCAATATATAAATGTGACACCTACATATGTTTAAGCTTAAAACAATTGGACTAACAATTTCGTTAAATTTAAATCAATATTTATCTTTTTAAACGCAACAATATTTTTAATGACAACTTCACGTGTAAATCGAGTGCATACATATTCGATCGTTCTTGAAAACCTGATTCTCTGCGAAGAGAAAAAATCCTTGAATAAAGATTTGATCTACGTTTTATATGCTACGTTTTACATCCACCTCTTTTCAGATATACCTCTCTATTTAAAATCATAGATCGTCACACTCTATAGGTATTTCCTTGAAAAGGTTAAAGTCGTTCTGTATAAAACCCAATTCAAAGGGGAAGGAAATTCTGCGAAAAATTCTTTCAGATTTGCCTATGTTTGAGCTCGAATCAAAGCAATCCTGTAGAATAGGATAGGATGATTCTGTATTATTCCTTGTGTACTTTCTGTTCCTGTTATTTACAATAGGATGATTATGCGTTTAACTTCTCATAGAATCTCTCTGATTCCGTATGATATCATCAATGTTTTTGAAATATGTTATTGGTGTCGTAACGTCAACCGTTTTCAGTGCAAATTCAATTTTGAATCGCAATTTCCATGTTTGCGTGGCAAAAGCGTAAAATCGATAACGCACGCAAACATGTCTTCTTTGCTAATGGCGTACTATAAATATAAATATTTGAATAAATATTGCGAATTTCATATTGCTAAAAGATTTATACTATTTGTTCGTAAATAATCGTCGGATCTATATTTAAGTTGAAACTGCTGATGAAATTTTGTTTCATAGCACAAATTATTCTTCCCGAAATGTACGTTTAGTGTTATAATATATTTGACCAATGGTTCTCAAATACTAGTTTTGCAAAAGCAATGGTTGAATTGGAGCAATTCTTTTTTCTTTCATTCTTTGAATGACCTGGATTTTCGAGTAGTCTAGTGACGATTGATCCGTACAATTAATCGATTTCTTTTTATTACAGAGCTGCAAGAAATTCCGCATTGGACGCCGCTGTTGCGAGTTCCAATGCCTGGATGAGGTTGACAATGGGTATTGGTCGGGATCTGATGTGGTCATTGTCAATGGTTCAGCTAGACTTGAAAAACATAGTGTATTGTGGATGCTGGGCTTAGTGATAGTAATTGTAATATTTTAATTTCTCAATAAAAATTCCGATGGCGCCGTTGACAAAATTCGTACCTTATAAACATCGACGATTAGCTTCAGCCATCGGGAAAAGAAGTAGTGTATGTATGTAGTGTGTTAACGAAGTAGTAAAAAGTAGTGTAAAAGAAGTAGTGTATGTATGTAGTGTGTTAACGAAGAATCATTTGTAACTGAATAATTATACCTCGAGAAGATTATACCTGAGTAATTATATTTATTCTTATTTTCTTCCCCTTTATTTCATTTGAATAGATTTTTGTATTCAAAGAGCGAGGTATGGTTATATCAGACGGGTTAATTTGTTTTTACATATGTCAAAAGAATGAAAGGAGATGACGATGAATCGGTGACAGGTAGAAAATTGTAATCTGTTGTATTTCCATGGTACTGTAGTTGATTATATTTTGTTCAATATTATTCATATTCTATCATGTAATTTTGGAATATATATACATATACATATATGAAAATATAGTGGTATACTTATCCCCTAATCTTTATGATTTCTATGAAACTTTTATGATTTATTGTCACTTGTATGAAGTATGGAAATATAAAAAATTGATAAAATTATTAATAATATTTACAAAGAAAAAGTGAGCTGTTGGATATACAGGGTGGTTGGTAACTGGTAAAAAAAAGAAGTCGAAAATATACAAATTTTTCATTTGTTTTCGAGAAAATCGACTTTGAATTTTCGCTCGGTACGCGTGCACTTTATCACGTTTCGTTATAACGGATTTTATTGTAGATTGTTTGTTTCGATTGACGTTATGTTGATAAACCCTTCCAATATGTTGCACGCGTTGCACGCGTTGCACGCATACCGATCAAAAATTCAAAGTCGATTTTCTCGAAAATAAAGTCTCGAACGAAAAATTTTTATTCTATATTTTCGACTTCTTTTTTCGAGTAGAATCACCAATTTTCCGCTTGTACTATCAATTACCAACCAGCCTGTATGACAAAATTCTATTTTAGACACGAAACTCGCCACGAGTGGCTATTTTCTTTACGAAATTAAACGAATTTAATAAATGAAATGGCAAGGAAGGAACTACAAGTGACCGTCAAACTATTTTTATGCTTGAAAAGTAATTCGCAAAGTAATATAAAATAATACTACTGATTTGTGTCTCTTTTAGAATTTTTTCTTAATCTCTTGTTTTTTCCCTTCAAATTTATTATTTATTATTTATTCGGTGTCACGAAAACCGATTAAATATTAAATATCTTAAATATAGATTGAAATGAAAGCTTGTCATTTCTCGTTCAGTTGTCACTTCAAAGTTGTTAGTTCAAAGGTTCTCGTACATCATAAAGCAAGGGATCAAATCTTTAACTTATTAGAAATTAAATCTTTTATTGTAATTGCGAAAATTATGAAAGTACCAAGCGAAACAAGTAGGGAACATGAACTGCTCAACGAACCAAAGAACGGCTCAGTGACAAAATTAATAAAGTAAGGATCACAAATATTACAACATTACACTCTTACATCACATAATAGTTCTCTATACAAAAGATGTATAGCGAATCGACTTTTCACAACGATAAGAATCAACAGAACCAATTAAGACCAGGCGAAACTCTCATAAGACAACAATATCAGAGGGATCAAATCAGCGATTTTAATCTATGTTACAAATTATAGTTATCAAGAAAAATTGCTCTTTTCACGAAAATTATGCTGATGACACACTCACAATGCATTTTATATTTGGTAGTCGGATGTGCTCGTGGTCATCAGGAGTATAAAGACGACGTTTTTAGAAAATGACAGCGCTGTCGGGTTTTAAAAGCTTTTATATTTTTCTTCGTCATTACGAAGATTGTGATGGAAGAACGTAATGGGGTAAAATCTGACGATTCCTTAATGAAGAATGCTTAAAGAGATTCTATAGAAAACGGTGATCGTTTCGTTGGGTAGTTCATTCGAATTTTGATCAGGATTATTGAGATAGAAGGGTCGAGAGCTTGGTGGAATATCAACTTTGACGCTTCAACGCTTCATCTCTTTTCAAGCTCACCAGTCACGAACCATGGTTCACTGAATATATCTTTTTGGAAAATCCTTTTTGGATTTTCGTACGAGAAACATGGTATGTTTGACAAGGGATTTTCTTTTGAGGCAATTTAGAGTGACAAAAAGGTCTTTCTGTTAGGTAGCTTGTCGATAAAAATGTTTTGTTAATATGTAAATGGAACGAGTAGTTACGAATTTAAATAGAATATGACCAAATGGAATATATATCTTCTCTTCGACTTTCATAAGCTGAAAGCTCCGTATCTAAATTTTATCTTAATTATTTGAAGCAAAAAGTATGTTCTTTTATCTTCTTTTAGTTGTAACATTCACTATACTATGCTTTGTTTATATGCTAAAGCACGTATTTTATGAGTTAAGGAATAAATTAGATATGGGGGGACTATATTGTTAGATTGTTAAATGTGACTAAATGGAACTCATAGTTTATTAAAAACTATCGGATAAATACGTATAAATGTTGTAGTCGTTGTAATCTATTATTGTGCTATTATAGGTATACGTGTGTACTATAGAAGGACCACCCTATTAGGTACTGACAGCTTTCTTCTAACATAATATTTCCATAGAATCTTATAATCTTTTTCCTCTCATTGTCTCCGAATAAGAAGTGTGTAATAAATGTTCGAATTTCGGTGTGTTGAGAAAGCTGCTCGGTTAAGTTTCTGACTACAAAAATGGTCTTTTTGTATCAGAAAGAACGAAAATAAATGTTCGGCAACGAGTTTTTTTCTTTTTTTTCTTTTTTTTAAGATTTTTATTTTTACGTATCAAGTATAGGGAAGAAGTAGTGATCTCTCTTTTATCGATAAAATCATGTTAGGCGAACGTAGTAAATGGCTTCTGCAGTATCACGGAACTATTCGTATTACTCGATTAACTGAGTTCCCCTGAGTCAGTGGTTCTCAATTCTTGAAGCGTTTATTTATCGATTAGGGAATAGTTCTAAATCTTTTTCGACTTTCTCCAAAGAATTCTCAAATTGAATATTTAAGACAGCATTTAATGAATTCAAATTGAAACACCTTATTTTATTACGTAAAATTAAAATAACATACTACAAGGAATGTCAGTAATTTGGTATTTCTCTATGCCAATTTCCTTAAAATTTGTATAAAATTTAAATGTACCTTTTGTTACTAATCTAAAAATTATTACTGTTTCCAATAATATAAGAAATAATACCTTAAAAATCGCTCAAGAAATACGCAAATATACTTTGAAGGTAACCGAGCCAAAAAAAAAAAAAAAAAAAAAAAATCAAAAAAAAAAGAAAAAAAGAAATAAATAAATTTAATAGTAAACACGTGCTGGTGAAACACTTGCTGAAATTTGCATCGCTCGACACGAGCGAACCGTTCGGAAGGAAAACGCGTTCAGCCCCCAAGGCTGTGGAATTGGGATCACTTAATTAACTCCGTTTGAATCTATCTTGAATTAATTCTCGTTTAACGACCTGTGCGTATTCAACGTCATATCATTTCCGACCATATCGTTCGCAGAAGATGAAACAGCACGGTAAAACAGATGTGAATACCTATCACGAGCGAAACAGAAATGCGAAGATCCTTTGGAACGATAATAATAAAATTGCATGCATAGGAACCATGGATGGAACACAAGGCAAAGGTGTAGATGGTATTATAAGCTTTGAAACGAGCGTATAGGACGAGAGAAATTGATCAAAAAATTGAGTTGAACCCTTTGAAGTTAGGAACAACATACTTTGATGTTTTGTTTAAAGGAGAGATATCGAGCTGTGCAAAAATTGTATAGGTTCTCTGAAGGTAAATAAGATTTTGTTGCTGAGTAAATAAACGAGATTTCAAGTTTCTCTTGAATATTGGAAATTTAAAGGTTTTGATGGTATTTTATCGTTATATTACTTCTAAATTTTAAAGGACCAAATCACATGGCTGAAATTTTTTAAGTCTTTCTATATCTTTGAGGAAGTAAGATAAGGTTGATAGATAGTCGTTGTTGGTACTTAACCGAGTATGGTCATATAGTCGATTAAATGAAATTTCTATTCTTTCACATATATATCGTCAAATATATATTATATATCAATGTTAATTGTTATCTGTGTTGGCGTAGTGAATAAACACATTGATGTTCGGTGTTTCAATTATCAGAATTATAATCGATGTTAAATGTATAGAGTGTCAAAAAATTATTTGTTATAGCTGTGGAAGATGGAGATCTGTTAGAGAAAATGGATCATGAAATTGATCTTGAGTATAATTTTCAGACAAAATTTTTTATTGCATCATAAAGTACTCATCACGAGAAACGAAAGTTTCTCTTCTTCCAGAAAACCCCTGGATCGTAAATGATTCGTTCTTTTGAAAAAAGCTGTTTAAAATTTCTTATACTAATCCTTATACTAATTGTGTATACTAATTGTATCTAGTATATTATGTTATAAATAATGGTTAATATAAGTATCAAAACAAATAGACAACAATTAATTAGATAACATCGTAATAACATAATATAATATAATTGGTGTAATCATATACAGTAAAACTTAGAAAATCTGCTCTGCATGAATTCGGTGAAAATTATCCTTTGTTCCGTGGTATATATAGGCAAAAACGAATGGTAGACCGCAGCATAATAGTTTCCAACCATCCACAATTGTTCTAATTCCTCACTCGACGTCTTTCATGTTCATTCATGTAGGAAAAAGTATGTTATCGTTTAATAATAAGCTTTTGAGCGTTTAATAACATCTCGTCGAGTAGAAATTCCACACGAAGCAGTGAGAAAAATAATATTTGAAGAAGATCTATGTTCTCAGCTTCGTCGTGTGCCAGAACTTTGTAGGATAGATTGTATCATGCGATGAAAATTTTATACTTGTAAGTTAAGAAAATTGGAACGAAAATTCACGTTGTCTCAAAGATATCTTGTTTTTGGATAGAAATAGTTACTTTACTAACAACATTCTCAATATTAAGGATATCAACATCTTAGATTTAATGAAAGCCGCTGGAATACGCCAGATATTTCATATCTGACTTAAACATGTACAGTGACGAGCGAAAAAAGTAAACACATAAATGTAAAAGACTAATTTTTCAAGTGATCGGTAAAGATTAGGTAACAGTACTACAATAACTACAAGTTATTATTAACGAAATGTAATAGTTAATTTTCATTAACATTAATAATGTACAAAACATTTTACAAAAATGGACATCTCAAACCATGTTTACAGTTTTGCACATTAATTATACTCGTCGAATCAAGGTTTCAACATAGTATTTCGTCCACTAGTACTACTTCACGTTTATTATATCCAATAGAATTAACTACTATTTAGGTAAATTATTTTGTGGAATGCTCTTCAAATAATAATGCTCTTTTCTCATTATACCTTCGACATTCGCTTTTTACGTAAAATCAACGGGCTGTGTTTACACTTTTGCTTGTCACTGCATATCAAGGAAGATTGAAATATAAAGTAATTCGCACAAAAAAGTAGATATTAGTATTGATGTTATTGTATTCCATATTTGACCTTAAAATATGAATAAGATCTAATCAGTCTAAGTATTAATGAAATTTCAAACATTTTTGCTAAAAGAACGGAACTCTCCTTTCTAATGAGCACTATATGATGCAATAGAAAAACAATTTGACACTGAAAATTGTGGTCAAGATCAATTTTGCGCTACACTTATTTAACCAATTTTCATCAAATCGAAGGTGTAGAATGGCTTGAAAAAAAACCGCGATAAATACTTTTTTGACACTTTGTACAAAGGTGTATATCAATGTGTATATCTATACACATACTCTGTATGTGCATATCCGTGGAATATATATCCGTTTTTCGAAGCAAAATGTTATCTACCTGTTCAAAAGAGCAAAGCAAAAACACTACATAGAGGGTTTGTTACTGTTGACACTCTGTATTTCCGTGCGCAAAGTATCCAACCAGATATCCAGGAACAGCTTTCAGGGAACGAGATCGAATGTTTATTGAACATACCTGTTTGATCGAATATATTTAATATGGCAATGTTACGTATAACAATATACGTATGGAATTTTAAATGTCATGAGGGTTGCAGCGGACTCAATTTTAATTACAATTTTAATTACATTAAACATTTTGCTCATTGATGACCTTACCTTAATTTTTTTCTCCTTCCTCACTTTCTTCTCCTATGCGAGTGACACAGCTAGATTGATAGTAACAAGCGATTTCATTAAAACACAATCTCCTTTTCCATTTGATGAACACGATACGAGACGAGGGAATGATTTAGGAACACGACTTTCGAGCGGTTTCAACAACTATTAAGTTTCATTTATAGCAACGAACACTGCCAAAGACGTAATTAATAAGATTCGCGTAGATGCCGTAGATGACGTAGATGAAAAAACGTAGACCAACGTAATAAACGTAAATGACGAAATTATGTATTAATTTATTTTAACGCGTTAAAATTACGCTAATGACAGTTGCTCCGTTCTATTTGTTCATATATTTAAGCCCTATATGCAACAAAGTGAATGTAGCATCTGCAAGCGTGTTAATTGGACAACGACGAATTTCGTTTCGCAAACACGGACACGTGAAACATTTTGAAGTTACGCGGACGCGAGAGTAATTCGTTCCCTTAAATTGCTCAATTTCCATTTCTTTCGCCATGTATATTCGAGTACTGCATTTGAATTGCAGAGCAGTCGGAAGTAACGGCGCGCGTCGTTGATATATCGACAGGAACATGAATTCTTTTTTCATAGGATGAATACTTTTTTCATCGACTTATTAAACCGAATCAAGTTTTCAAATCCAATCATTTAATTTCATCGTTTTACATCGAACGTTTCAATCTTTTTTCTTTTAAATACCTTACCTATATTTCATCTCGTTGAATATTCCGTATTTTTAATGCTACTACCACGTATTGGTAATTACAAATATGTAATTATCGTTCTGAAGTTAGAAATTCGAAATAACATTCGTCAGTATATGATTCTACGTTTTATATAGAGTAGTAAAAATGATACAATGGGTTTCGTTAATAAACCAATAAAAATTTTTGTTCCTTTTTCTTTTTCTTTTTTCTTTTTTCTTTTTTTTTCTTTTTTTTTCTTTCTTTTTCTTTTTTTTTTTTTTTTTTTTTTTGGTTTTACGTATCCAAGGTCGAGAATAAACCATGTGCACGTTTCTTGTATTCGTTTCTTGTATTTTTATGAGGAATTCAGTCTTTTTACGCCACAAGAGTCTCAACGTTTTCGTTTTCACGCCTACGTTACGCTCGTTAAACACGTTGCAACAAGACTATGAATAAGGATAACAGCTTTAATGTTTTCACATGTGTCAATTTATTATTTTAGACCTTAAATATTTTATTTATAAAATCTTTATTTAAACAAGTTACCATTGTCGCTACAATAAATCGATGAATGAAATCAGTTTAAATTTAAAATATCATTTCATAATTTCTCGTCACTTGTATCTAAAAACAACAAAAAAACGGTGTACCCACATCGTGCGTAGACGGGAAATTAGAACAGTGGAGCTTAATTGAAACACTGATCATATTCCGCGATTGTAAAACAATAATAGAAAATCGTGTTTCTTTTGAAGGGTATGAAATTGTCAGGAGATTATGCCATTAATGAAATTGGAAACTGGCTGGTCAAAGGGATTAAACTCAATTAAACCGAACTGTGTTATATTGTACAAAGGCTAGAGAACTGCTACCAAATATCTGCTAGTTTAAAGGTGTCCCTTATAAATTATAATTATATTTCAAATTCAATCTCCTAGTAATAAGTAAATTAATATTTTACCTAAAATCTGTGATATAGATAACAAAAATAAATTCTTTACATTATTCGTTAGTTTGCAATATAATTAGAATATTATCTTTATTTTCTGGTGTCTTTGTTATTCTTAAAAGATAAACTGCTTATTTACAAATTTAACACTGCATATGCTATTAATAAATCATTTTATATTTAATTTTGCAACCTTCAGTCATTGTTAAAACTTGTTGACAATACTGTCGGTTAATAGAAATTTCTAAAATCCCCTTGTTTCTACTCGATTAGAGGGTATATTGCAGAAACTATGTTAGCTACAGTGTTAGCTACAAATCACCTGTGTCACTCCGTTAAACTTATACACAATAGTATTGTTTCTTGTTTTCATTTAAAATAAAATATGTTATTGTAGGAATGAAGCAGAATGTTCAAATAATTGAAACAACTTTTTGTCCTCTAATTAGTGCCTTTCATTTTAAAAATTAAAAAATTTTTAATCAACGATATTTGGAAGTTTCGATCTAAAATGACCAGGAATTGAAACGGAAAATATTTTGATGCCAATAAATACGTATTCTTCACACATAAAACAAATATGAAAAGAAACATCGATGTATATGAATGAATTTTGAAATGGGGAGGAATTATATGATTATACCCATTCTCTGTTGCGTTTAATTGTTTCAATTGATGTCTCATGAGAATTTTCATCGAATTCTTTAGAGATCCTGGCTGTAAGGTCTTTTTAAAATTATAAGAACAGATTCAAACTATAACATTTGAAAACTTGTGGTTACAAAACTTACTTGTTTCTCATAATTATTTAAATGAATCTATTCGGCATTTTGAGTGACCGTCCCTTTATGGCTCGGACGACACCTCTCCTTCCTTTGGGAAATTCCGAATTATCTGTCCTCCCCGAGCTGCAAACCTGATGACTTAGACAGTAGGGAAAAACATCAGGGAAAACCTCTGACTAGAAAAGTACGATAGACGAACAAAATTTAACGGCTGATGGGGAGTATCAACAACATACAAGGACAATCATCAACAAAGTGTCGTACCGTGCGGGTGAAATACTGGAGTTTCAATAAGATCTTATAACCATCGAGTTCGGAACATCAACAAACTTTGTTTGCATAAAGCAAGTGTAAACAAAGTGTCAAATTACACTAACACCCGATCTATTAAATCCGTTCCACCTTGAGCGTTAATTCATTCAAGGTTCGTGGTATCGATCGATCGGTCGGACGTGCCCGGTGGCTCTTTAGTCGATGATTTGTAACAGAATCCTTGCATTAACACAGATTCTCAGAACACACAACTTCACCCAGCAGATATCGATTACAGTCAGTTGTCACTAACAATGCTTTTATCAACAATATCTTTACCTGTTGATCCTCTGGAAGTTTTAACTATATATATTCTCTAGGAACAGTAGGATTTTAATGATATAACTTTACTAATGAGATCTTAATGTCATAAACGGTATCGAAACTTCTTAATTAATGTCGTTATCGAAGAAGAGACTCGTAATCTTCTCAAACGAAGAGCACTTGATGTTTACAAGTAGAACTCGATATCTTAGTTTCTTAAAATGTGTTTCTGTGTTTACTTTCTAAATGTAAACTTTATTCAAAACGAGCCGTTCATTCGTTACAGGCCGTTAATAAAATTGCACTTTGCACAAAGGAATTGCCGTTAATAATTTAAGATTCTCTGCTCGTCGTACAGGATATATATCGTAATTATTCACGACGATCGTAACGTTTAAGTCCAATTCGAGCTTAAAATCCCACGTGAGCTATACTACCACAATAGCCTGAATTTCTATTTGTTCGTCTACTGCCTGTTCGTACTCGGAGCATCTGTTGTAAATTACAGCAAAATCTTCTAATGTGTTCCAGAATATGTCTTCATGGAATTTTAATAATTTATTAAATCTATAGATAACAAATGTAAAACTTATTAATTTATAATTAATATAAAATAAGAGAGCACGAAACTTCCTATTTTATGGACATATTAAATATTTGTAAAAAATTCTGTATCATTAGTATCACTTTAATTACTTTAAAGGATATAATCCCATAAAGCCGTGACCCCTGAAAGAATCGATGTTCATGCGTGACAAATTGGCGTCGTATGAAAGTTCCGGTATGAACGTTACTAGAGCTGATACCAGCTAGGGGCACAGGTATATGTTCTGGGTTCATTATATATTTATAAAGGGCTGCCGATTCAACGAGTGGTCCGGGTAAATTTAAATTGTAAATAGACAGAGATTTCAAGTAAAAGCCTGGATAAGAGCGGATATGGTATGAGAGTCTGTGGTGGAAAGAGGAAGAGGCTGCTTTTATTTGTAAAGTTTGAATTTCCTCGATATCGAAGGTGTTTAAGCCGCAAGTGTGTTTCATGTTAATCGTTCATGTTAATTCATTCGAGACCGAGATTTTATTGTAATACGATTCCTGGGTGTCAGTACGATCTGAATGTTTTGTTAGAATGATACTGTGCTTTTCTCTCTCTGGAATATCCTTTTCATATTTTAATTTTAAATCGATGACAATCTTAAATTTTATGCCTCATGTTTTTAAAATATAAAATTATATACTATGTTATACTATAATGTATTATGTACAGTTATATATATATTATGCCTACTGATTGATATGAATTTCTTTCCGTCTCGAATGCGTTAAAACGGAGCGCAAAGAAGTCGAAATTACTTATTGTAATTGGTAAAACATCGTGAAAGGCAGACAGATACAAGAAAGAAGTTAAACTATAAATTATATTTGCGACATTGTTATGTTTTTGCTTTCTTTAAGCCTTTCATCAAGACAGCCGATCTATAAATATTAATCGACCAATTTCTCTAAGCTTGTAACTGCAAATTAATGTTTATATATATAAAGAGTTACGTATTAATCTATCTAAATATTTAAAAAGATGTTTAATGTTATAAATGATGGATATTAAAGATGTTCAAAAGAATGTAGTCTTCGCGTGTTCTTTATCATATCCCTGATCAAAGACATTCCAATATTATTACAATATCCAGTTACATATTGATACACAAGATATACAGATTATCATTTATAACATTTTGGTTTTCTTAATTGAGTTATTCATTTAGTACAAATGATAAGTAATTAGTAATAATTCATAAAAAAAAAAAAAAAAAAAAAAAACGATATTGTAGTAGAAATATTATAAGAAAACATTTTCTGTTTCAGTGTAGAGTTACTCCTTTTTATAGACAGTGTCGTACAAATCCGTACGTCTTTGAGAAAATGTAGGTATCTGAGCCCTTACTTCCTCAACAACTTTCAAATCTGAGAGAAAAGAAAAACGATAAACCAACGAGACTAAAAGTTAATTACATCATGGATTTCTCGCTTTTAATGTTAAGCTGGAAATTACCGATATCGGTGACCATCATATTTTCCTGAGTTTCCAAATCATAAAGGATTTTCTCCCAGGGATTTGTCAACTGTGTATGTCCCCATGCGACATAACTTGCTGAAGGAACACGAGCCGGTGATATACAGGCGACGTATAATTGATTGTCATTCGCTCTGGAACGCTGAAGTAATGACCAGTGCAGTGGTCCAGTGGTCATATTGAATGCCGCCGGATATATCAGCATTTGGCAACCTAACACAGAGAAACGGGAAATATGAGACCACTGAATCTTAGTTAACTTTGTAGGTGCACAGTCCACATTCCATAATTTATGAATATGCGAGAACAGTCCTCTTGTCGTGCTTCTAATTCTTTTATTTATTTCATTTTCAGCGAATATACTGGTTTTTTAAATTAAGCTCCTTTTTATACAGAGTTACAGATTATATTGATTATATTTTATATAGAATATATTTAAGAAAGATAGTTACTTTCCTGCTAGTTAAGTATTGTTCGATTAAGCTACTGTACCTTTGTTCCGATAAATGCGTGCCATTTCCTCGAATCTGATATCATAGCAAATGCCAATACCTATTTTCCAGCCCTTCACATCAAACATTGTTAGGGAATCACCAGGACTGAGTGAATCACTCTCTCGGAAAGTAATCTTGTTGGGAATGTCGATGTCGAATAGATGTATCTAATAACATAAAAATATAGTTGCTAACTCTATTGCTGTAACTTTTGTAATTTAACATCAATGTTACGAACTTTTAAACTTTAATTGTTTTTTATTTAATAACTGACAGCGTTTTTATCACTTTCTTTTATTAAAAAGTTTTATCATTTAATAATATTTGAGAAGGAATATTTTTTAAGAAAAAATAAGTTTTTTCGTATGTGAAAAATTTATATTACAAAACAAATATATTGTACAAAAACTTATATATTATATTACGACAAAAATGTATGTTTCTCGTATCAAAACGTATTTTATAAACCTATAACATATTTTTTAAATTATAGAATTGGTTATAGTACACGTATGTACATATGTATATTCCTAAATTATTCCTAGATAGAGTCACTTTCTCCACCCCGATATTTTCAATTTCAAAGCCACATGGAGGTATATTATTTACCTTCCGGTGTTTTGCTATCAAAGTTCCATCGGGACCCCAAATAGTACAGCAGGTATTGTACAATTTATCGCCCTCTATTTCAGGTATCGTACCACCAACTACATAAATGCTGTTTTCCTTAGCTGTCTTCGATAAAGCAACGCTCGTTTCACCATCAGGAATACTCTCGGCGTATTTTGGAAACTATTCTGCATTGCAATATTTCAATTAATGAAAAATAACTGTCCTTTGTTCCAACTATAAATTAGGTTGAAATGCTTGTCAATTTTTTATTTTTTAAATTATTAAAATAACTAAATTTTATATTTCGATTTACTTAAATATATAATTACTTAGATAATAGTACATATAATAAATTGTTTCTACAGGTTCAAGATGAAAAATGAATATTTAGAAATGTTTGTTTAATTACAATCATGCTATTTGGGTTAGTACCAGTGACTTGTTACTTAACGACTTTGCTAGTACTTTTTGAAACATAAAGTTAGATTTTAACTAACTTTAATTTTTAACTACTATAGGTGGAATTATAAATACAAAATAATTGATAATACTAGTTTATAAATACCTAATTATTAGTATCTTAAAAAATATATTTATACAAAAATCACGATAATCATAAAAGTGGGGAAATTCTATATTCTCGAGTCAATTCACAATCTTTATGGAAGTATAAACGATAAGGTAATTTGTCTACTTTTACTTTTTTCTATATAGTTGTTATACATATAATAAATTATTAGAAAAAGAAACAAATTATTACGTATTCCATATGGTGAATTAAAGCATTCAGGAAGAGCGATAATATCAGTATTATGCTCTTTCGCGCTGGAAATGTAGGAAACTGCCCGCTCTACATTTTTGCTTTTTACTTCATTTACTTGAAGTTGTACCAACGCCAAGCGAAATGCTAAAATGTTGGAAAAGTTAAATACACTCGGTTATATATTTCCCATACTTTTTACCTATAAATACTTTATACATAGTGAATACTTACTCGACATCGTTCGCACTACTTGTTTAGCGATGTTCGTAAGTATCATAATGTTCTTTGAGGTTATGTATGTTACTACTCGATATCAACATTACGTAAACAATACGCGGGGATTTTTAATAATTATTGATAAAGTTTAGGACATTAACTTTGATGTAATTGTAAACATTATTACATATTATAATTAAATGTAATTTTCAGTTAAGGGTAAGAAAAGAAATATAATATTTTGTAAAAATACACTTTATTATAAAATCTGTATAAATAAAATTGTACAATTTATCTTGAAAGTAAAATGACCGAATACGTTCCTGGAAAATATTACTGCCTACTAAATGATCGAGATCTTGATCTTTCTCGTCTTTTGTGTTTCTTTCTGTCTGCGTAATCTCTGGGTTTCTTATCTCTAACGTTTTCTCTTTCTTTGTCTTTCTTTTTATGTTTTTTACTTGATCTTTCAGATGAACAATCGTGCTTCTTATGTTTCTTTGACTTTTTCAATCTTTTTAATTTATAAGAATCATTCCTATTAGAGTTACTTCTTTCTCTCCGTCTCTTCTTTTCAGAATCACTATCGCTGTCATCATTAGATTCGGAGCGCCTTTTTCGTCTTTCTGATTTTTTATCCCCCACTTTATCATACTTGTTCTTATTGTGCATCGTACTTCCGATTTTCTTTCTTTTATTACTACTTTTGTCACCATCTTCACCGTCTTCGGGGTCAGGGGACATTGATCTTTTTCTATCCATCTTTTGCTCGAGTCCCTTGGATTCCTTGTCCTTATATTCCTCATACTTTTTTGTATCTGAAATTAACCCCATAAAATACTGAGAGCTAAAACCTCTACATTTATCATATTTTGTATAAAAATAGAAGGGACCTTTAAAAAATTGCATGCAACAACACACTTACAGGTACTCTTGAATTAGTTTTTCTACATGTCCGATTATGTCTTTATACGTATATGTCAATTCAAATTTATTTTCTTAAAAGTCCCTTAATGAAAAACTAACACTTCATATTAACTTTGAACTTTTGAGTTCTTAGAATATTCTGATTTAGTCACTGGCTGTACCATAAATTCATTTACAGATATTATATTTCCACCAAGAGCTAGTTTTATTATGAGCCTTCCAGCATCATCATCGAATCCTTCTATTTGACTATAATTATTACTTTGTTTTCCAGCTATAATTTTCACAAGTGTTCCTTTCTCGATTTTAACTTCTTCCTCTTCTTTTTTGGAATCTGTATTTTTCTTCTGCGATGCTACTTTTGGTCGTAATTCTGGTATGACAGCTGCTACTAATCTGTAATAGTTAGAATGAACGATTGTGAAATAAAAAATGATGTTCTCTGTTTACTTTCCAATAAGTGATGTATTAAATACATACAATTAATTTAATCCAGAGTAAAATTCATACTTTTCATTTCAACCAATTCCCTTTCCTGGTTGCCATCCCATTCCCCGTAACATTGCTACACCAAAAGCATCAATAGGAATTTTTTCATAATCTTCTAACGTAGACTGAAAAATACAAAACGATATTTATAATATGCAAATGTAATACATCTGTGCATCGCACATCAATATGTTGATAACGTACCTGTTCTTTGCCTCTTAATGATTCATCTTCTACTAAAGGTAAAGTTAAATCATTTGTTTTAGTTTCATATTTATTCTTTGACTTAAGTTCCTCAATGATTTCCTTTGTCGCTTGCTCTTCTAAAGTAACAACTTTATTTTCACTATCTTCAACTGGCTCTTTCTTTATTGATATTATTGGCGATGTTTTTCCATTAGATAGCTTTGATTTTGCCTCGTTAACACTAGCGTCTCCTACCTTTTCCTTATCTGCCTTCGGAAGGAAAATGTTTACATCTATTTTATTAACAAATCTATCATGCCAGGTTTTTGAACCTAGTAATGGAATAATTAGAGGTTCATCTTTTTTTTCTTCCTCACTGAAATAAAAAAATTGTTTTCAAATATATATATTCCGCTATTGGTGATTTTTATAGGATAGGTTGAAGTTATATGTTTCTTGATTAAAAATTTTACTTTTTGAACTCACCCTATTACTTTAATACCTTTCTCATCAAGGCATTCAATGTAATCAACTTTCTTTTTTTCTTGTGGAATAGCATTTTTTAACACAGGTTTCTTAATAGATTTCGCAAAACCGAAGGAAATCTTCTTTCCTTCTTCTGCCATTTATTTGTTATTTTAACACTGACTTATAGATCAATACACATGTATATACTAGACATAAAGATTGATGTCACTTGAAAACATAGTTTCAATTTCGTTAATATGTAATGTACATACATGAATCTAATATCTTATTATACTTTATTAATCTACTCAAAATTACTTGCACATTACTAAAATTTCATTCCGACAATATATCAAGCGCCTGAATAAGTGACATTAAAGTAAACATATATCAGAGAGGAAATAACAAGAACTGACGCCTATGGTTTTCTATGTTACAGAGCTAGTGCTACACCATACGGCCAAATGCCGAAAATGGCTAGGATATCCCAGAGAGAGTAGTGCTGCACCATGCAGCCAAATGCCGAAGGTGGTTTATGCTAGTATATATCTGCCTATACGTTTCAATCAGAAAATCGATATTATGTGTTCATGTGAAAGTTTACATTTCCCTAGGAGCTGTATTTTGATAGATTTAAGCTTCTAATGAAGCATTTTAAACGTATAGAGTATACTATGAAGTAGATAGTAGTGCGGATCATTTTATATTCATAGTGGTGCTTTCATGGTTTCACATTATCATTTAGACTGATAATTTACGATTTCATCTATTCCCTTTTTTTCTCTTTTAAGCCTCCTTTTTCTATGCTTGGCCAGTTCCAGTAAATGTATTTAAAGCTATTACAGGTCATTCAGAAGTTACGTCTCATAAATTAAAATACATAGAAGAATGGCAATTACATTCTCCTTTTTATCATTTATATTCTATTATTAGAACACGTATCATTTTTCAAAATTTTCCTTGCAATCTACAATTGTTTATGTCATCTTCCTATTGGTCATCGACTTTGTCATTTGCATGTCTCATTTTCCTCGTGTTCGGCATTTCAATATCAGGGAACGAATTTGTATCTTCTACATGAAATCATCTCTTTAATTTCAGATAGACGAATATGCGGCTGCTTCTGTTCCAAATATCTCCGTTACTGTGCCTGTTGACGGAAATCGGCGCGGCTGGGATCGGTAAAGCATGGCAGATCCTGCCATACGCGACCGATTCCTGGAATCACCCATCATGGCCACGGCTCCACTCTTCCGCGTTCGAAGTTCGCAGCGTGACCGGGGTTGGTCATCTCAATCCCTTGTTTAATTGTTGATTTTTTTAAATCTTTGTTTATTAATTCCAGGTTTTTTACATATTTTTTTTTTTTACATGATTTTTTTCCAGAATAAACGCTGAATTCTGATTGTAGGGTGGATACAGGCAAAAGTACCGATACGCGACGGTACGACATAGCCATGCATTATTACATTCTTTTTTTTTTTTTTTTTTTTTAAGATTATTATTGTAACTTAAATTTAAGCCGCTGTTACGCTGTGCCTATGTACGATATTTTAATTTATGTCCTGAAAGCCTGGACGCAAAAACAGGACAGTTCGTTAGCGTAGGAGGGAACTTCTTCGTTAGACTGAACTCTGTTGATTGACTATTGAAAGCGCAAAGCGTAATAAGTTATAGTAATTCTTTTGCACGAGATTAAATAATTCAAGAGCGTTATTTTTTAGTATTGATTAGAGTTATATTTTTATATTTCTATACTTTTATATTTTTATATTTTTATATTTTTATATGATAACCATTTATATTTTTTAAAATATCTTGTCTTGGCATACATATTTTTTCCACGCTTCATATCTATCCACATTCGTAACTGTAGGTGACATTTTTTTTAACAATTTTGCTATTATTTTATAATTCTTTAATTCATATTTCAAAGTCGTAATAGATGTTTCTCTTTCTTCAAGTCTTTTCAATATTGGATTCATTTCTAGCTGCCATGCTTGCGTACAAAGCAATTTTATATCCGCACAAGAATATTTTTCAGTAGATTTTATTATGTGACTCACAATATCCATATTCTCTAATAATCGGTTGCTAAGGTATAATTTGAACATATCAAATCGAGTAACTACGTTTGGTAATGATACGTATATATTCTTTTCAAGGCGTCTGCGTAATGCTGCATCAATATCCCTAATAATATATTTACAATAAATATTATTGTTCTGTTATATTAATAATAACGAAGGAATATTCCGAACAACACAATAATTAAGATTAAGATAATGAATAATTATGATATTAAGATATTTTCTACTTAGAAAACATTGAAATAGCTATAAATGATATACATACCAAGGGCAATTAGATGCGGCCAAAAGAACTACATCAGAATTTCTGTTAATTACTAATCTATCCAATCTAAAAAGAAGTTCTGATCTGAATGTCTTTGCAGATTTAGACAATGTATACTTTACTCCTTTATTTGTTCCTATGCAGTCAATCTCGTCGATAAAAATAATTGTTGGCGAATTATTATAGGCAAGTTCAAATAAAACCTGTTCAGTTTAACAAATGTATTTATTATTTATTAAATATTATATTCAAAATTCCTTAAATTCATTGTTTCATCACGAACGTAATATCATTTCGTTTTCCAAACAACTATTCTATTTATATATGAATGACGACAAATAAAAACAAATCTTTTTAAACCTAGAATCTCTTCTTCATAGACAAAGGAAATCAACTTACACGGATATACTTCTCGGAATCACCTCTCCATTTGTCCACCAATGAGCTGGCCGTTATGTTAAAAAAGTTGCATTGGCATTCTGTTGCGACTGCCTTCGCCAACATCGTCTTCCCTATTTCATAATTGCTTGTAAACATGTATGGGAATGAAAGAAATACGAGTATCTTACCTGTACCAGGTGGTCCATATAGCAGAATACTTTTACAGGGAGCAAATGGGCCTTTAAACAAGATAGGGTATTTAAGGGGATACACAATGGCATCCTTAATGGCAGATTTACATTCCTCTAGGCCTGCAATGTTGTCCCAATATACATTAAATTTTTTCAGTATGATTTCCTGCGACAATACAAAGATGAAATGGTGCATAATCTCCGTATTAATTTCCTTGAGTGTTATGTAATTCATTATTTAAAGCTTTACTGAAATCCCTGTGTCATTGATATACAGTGGATTGTTTATCCAAGGTATTTGTTGGATATACAGTGGATATATACAACAATACATTTGTTGGATATTGATATACAGTGGATTGTTTATCCAAGGTATTTGTTGGATATACAGTGGATATATACAACAATACATTTGTTGGATATTGTTTATCCAAGGATAGGTATTTTATTTTTAAAAAGCTTTACAATACGTATATTAATTGAAAATAACTTACGGATAAAATGTCTTCAGCAATCTTCTGCAATTCTGGATTGTCTATATAAAGGTGCCGAGCACAGTTTGATATCTTTGATTGCCTGAATTGTTCCATTGAGACGTTAAATAGCTCTTGTGATGAAGATCCATAGTTTTCATTGGCAGAAATTGGTGTCACTGTTATTGCAAGATTAATATCATCCGTAGCATCACCCCTCATCTTCTGTTGTGCATTCCTCCCTTCCACAGACCCAGATACAGACTCACTTCTCGTTTGTTTGCTAACAGATTTGACACGTTTTACTACTTCTTTGAAGATTGAATGATATTGTAATAGATACGTTGAATATGTTGAGAAAGTTGAATAGTGTTAAATAATTTAAATTCTTACACTTTGTTCGCATTTGTCATTTCCCTCGTCTTTATTTCCTTTTCAGTTATTTTCTTGCACAATATAGGATATTTTTGGAATTTCATCTTGTAATAATTTTCATATTCTCTAAGAATAATTTCCAAATTGACGTTGTCGCAGACTCGATATTTCCGAGATAGACGAGCTTCCAGGATTAATACATCGCTAATGTCTGCATATCTAAAAAATATAATTTTTAATTCATTGAACAAATTTTATGCTATGAGTACACACTATACGATAATCATCAATTGGGACAACTGTTTTATTTCTATCCTTTCTATTTATCTATCTATTCTATTTCTATCCTTCTGCTTTTTAATTTCTAATTTTTAAAGTTTGAATTTAAATATATTTTCATTTATAACTAGTTTATCTACGTTATCGATTGAGTTATTCTATAACAACCGAGTTATCGATGTCGATTTTCAAATTTTGATTCCTTCCCCTCTTTCCGCACTAATTTCTATTTCGATTGGTCACCGATATTATTCGAAAAAAATTGCAACTGAGAAGATATCTAAATTGCAATGTACTCACCCATTGCGTTCCAAATAATCACATATAAGGTACAATATGTTCCGATTACGTTCCGAAGTATGACTCTCCTCCTAATGCGACATTTATTTTTTTTTTATTATTAACAATAATTATTAATAATATAAAGATTTTCATGCAATTTTCTGTTACATTGCGAGTTTAATAAATTTGTTACACATAATTTTGTTATCTACTATCTTGATACGCGCAAAGATAAATCTTAATGATATATAATACAGCGTAAATGGTTATAAATAATTAATTATTGACAATAATTATAAGAATTATCGAAAGAAAAAATCATAGATACAAAATCAAATACAAATCATAGATATAAAATCAATCAAAAAATGAACAACAATTGTGAAAAACGCAATATGGCATATCAATGACAAAACACACTCATGACTGTCATGGAAGTTCCAAAGTGCAAAATCTAGAATATTCCTTACCTCTTTAGATTGAGATATCTTATTTGTGGTACCTTGCTGCGATGATTCACCGTTCATTGTGATAGTTTTAAATGTGATAATGATATCCTTGTATTGACTATCGTTTTTCGATAGTTACGAGAATTTTCGTTTATCACTTTGAGACAATCCGTAACTTTCTTTCTCTTATAAAGTTTCCCTTCAACTCCGTTGAAAATTGAGCATCAAACAGGAGACGAACGATTTGTTCGCACACATAAGCAGGGTGCGAATATAATGATGGAACAGTCGAGTCCTGTCTACTATATAGTAAGATGGATACGACATGGAAATAGAAAGAGAAGGCTATATATAAGCATTTTCTGTCCTTGTTTAATCAGGCATGCACACTAGTGGACACTGACGGCGCTCGTTTACCGTTGTTACATATTTCCGGTACAAGTACGCGGGCTTTAGAGAAGGACGGAACGGTCTCTCTCTTTATCCCTATATCGCGTTTTTAGTTCGCTCACGCGCTCTGTACTTATATCTATTACATTTCCACCATAAGCAGCGGCCGTGCAGTGACTTACAAAAGTTTCGAACTCGCGGACGTTTAATCACGTTCCCTACTCCGAAGGGGTAAGTACAAAGTTGCTCGTCTCAGTACTCTTGTTAGAAGTTTTATCATCTTTTTCATTTCGTGGTTACAAGCTTTTCCAGGAAATTCTTATCGTTTTACAAGAGCTGTGGGACACAATGACGTCAGCTATCGATCATATACGCGAATTTGTTGTAAATTAATTAGGAGAATATCTGGAGTTCTTTATCGTTGCCAGCTGTAAAATATTGGAATTTTTCATTTATAATTCTCATATTTTCGACTCTTCCGTTGCCAAGACCACCTTGAAAGATTTTTGGTACGTTCCATCAGCCTTGTTAAAAGTGTGCCCATTGGTTAGCTATATTGATTTTAAAAATCAATACGTATATCAAGTTTATTATCTCACAGAAACAAGGAAATTCGTTTTATTAATGAATTTTCGACGTTTCTTCTCAGTTTCCTTTAGCATCGAACGAAGAACATTATATTTCGTTTAAAAAGATTGAAATTGATATTGAGATAAAATCAAAAAGTATCCGTTGTTCTCGAACATTCTAGTATTCCTTCGCCGCCCGGGAGAAAGACAGGTATGAAGAAAGAGGATATTTTTTTTATTAACTTTTTAATATTGATGTTTCGACAAATATTGATGTGTGCAGTGAGAAAATCAAGTGAAATTTTGAATAATATCGTTTTAATAATTTGTGAAACGAATTAGTTTGGTTTTTTCCATTTTTATTAGTTTCCGTCAGTGCTGATTGACGCGCCACTCCAGTTTCCATTTCCGTTTCTCGAAATTTCCCACGTCCTTAGTCTTTGGGACTCTTTGCCCAGGTAACCGCATTGCTTCTGGGTACGTCTCACCGTTCGGGTCTCTCGAGCTTTCGGTGTCAGTTGTTACCGTTGAAGGAAGAGAAGCTGGTGACGGATATTATCGAATAAATCGTTTATTCTGGAAAAGTTCGAGTAAGTTCGTTCTGTTTGAATAAATCAAGACATAGATCAATTTTTATCGTATCATCGTGATTCGCCATGTCGTACGTTTGGTTTCGGGATACCATATGTTTTTAATTTTTTACTTTTAATTTGACATTTTACGCCTATAATCGTGACAGGAAGATACTTTCAATGAATTATAAATATTTTAAATTATAAATTATAAATATTTGTTATAAATTACAATCATACTACGGGGAAAAGTGAAACATATGTTTTCTTGTGGAACATGTGATAGTAAATTATTCGAAGCATAATAATGCTTAATTAAACATCTATACGGTAACATTTACGGACGAATATTGGGGTAATATTATCGCGTCGCTTTAATCTGGCATTTAATGCTTTGATTGCGGTCTTTGAAATGGCATCACAGATGCTGGTATAATATCACACGAAAAAGGAAGGACCAGTGGTTAATGTTGCAAGTGCACCAGTGCGTTGCAGCCATCGGGGGTGGCTTTGACGCCGGTGCCGAGGAGAGGCGCAGAACGTGTTCGATCGACCCGCGAACGCAGCCCGTGCTCATACTGTGACAGAGTTCGTTTCAGTTAGTCTCAGTCGCTGTTTGCCCGTCGACAGCGTATAGTCGCGCCGGCCAACGATTATTTTTTCTTTTTTTGTTTCTCGATAATTCTCTCGCAACACTCGTTCTATATGTACATAAACCATCAGTTTATCGCGTGATCATTGTTCCCGCTTCCCCTACCTTGTCACGTTCTTCAAAGAAGATTTCCCTTCAGTTTTTTGTTGTTTGGGGAAAATTCATCGCTCGGACACATGGATTTATCGACACGACGGTTTATCGAGGCATCAGCGTGATGTACTTTTCAAGTTTCATATTTTCTCTATGATACTTTCTAAGGAGAATTTAGAATTCGGAAGATATCAATTTCCAGGAAATATAGGTCTTTATGAGACCATCGATAGGTTTGAATTTAATTAACTCTCTTATAATTGGTATTTCAATTTTTTAATTCCTTAAATTCAGCTTTCTTTATGCTGTTAGACGATATAACGCGGGCATTTTATGATATATCGAATATATTCGTATATATTTTACTTTATACATTCGATAAATTTCCTTGGTTGGCCGGCCTGCAACCCACATACGGCACTTAATAAAAATTTGTTTCGTTAGAGGTCGGTGTTTGTTCATCTTCGTCATAAAAATGTCATGACGTCATATCATATCACAAGGGTTCTTCTGAAAGCTAGATATTCGATAACAAGATGGTTAATTAATGGTTTTCGGTAGCTTGCAATGTCAAGCTTTGAACTGGCGGGATCGCCTTGCTGTCAAATCGCCATTCAGCAGCGACCATATTCTTTAACTACGTTCAAGACGTATATCACGCTACAGAAACCATCAAAGGGGGATAATTGCAAGTTAGTTGCCTCTTAGAAACGAGACAGTTGGTTGTTACTTGTTATCCGTAGTTGGTAGTTGTTCTCCTTAGTCGCCACATATTATAGAGACAACATTCATAGTCACCAGTTGCCTTCGCTAATAGTTTCTTGTTGTCTGTAGTTAGTTCTCGTCATCGCTATGTATTCCATCAACCACGTAAAATTTAACATATAGGATTTTATTCTTTTTTATTCTTTCTGTAGAAAGATTCTTTAAGTAATATGAATTTAAGTAACTATTTTATGATACAATAAAGTGGAAAAACGATTATTTTACGTAACGTAATTTTTTAAAGAACTTTGAATTTAAAGGATTCAGATAGATATCTTAAACGTAATTAAACCCTCCATATCGTAACAAATTAAAAGAAATTGCGCAAGAAAGTACAAATACATTTAATGCATAAAACATATATTTAAAATCCAAATGTAGGCGTTGACGCGTGCGTGCTACATGTTCGAAACATTCGTTACATCCGCGATAAAATTTGTAACGACGAAGAAGCTTAACATATGGTGTGCTTCAAGACGACAGCAAAAATTGTTGGCGGATTTTTCGAAATTTCTTCCATTCTTAATAAAAATATATTGTATAAATATAGTAGGATTTTTCAAATTTAAATAGTTATAATGATTTGAAACTTTACAATCGTACGGTTCTGTTTTATCCTTTGAATATACCTGTCATTTTCATATCTCCTTTTAACTAAACTAAATATTTGGAAATCCTATAATTTGTACACTTCTATTTGTGAATAAGATCGATGAAATTAAAGCGTAACTATGCTTTCAATAATGGCTTCGATGTATTGCTCACCATTATGGCGGATTAACGTCTCTAAGTGATCGACCTTAATCACTAAATGGCAGCCGCGATTCAGTGGTAGAGCCTTACACATGACGGACGTTGCAAGCGCTTCTAAGACGTCTATTGTGAAACGTTTCCAATAGCATCGGTTACGACGACGGTGAAATCCGAATAGAAATATATATCGCGTATCGCTTCAGCCTGACATGTCTTAAAATAGAATCACAATTTTTCGTTCTTTAAAAAAACAAAAAAAGTCTATAAAAATTATATGCAAATAAAATAGATAAATGGATAAATGGTTGTACAAATTTATAAAACAGATATTACAAATATACGTAAATAAATTATATATTTATAAATTGTTTGTTTAAATATCTGTTTGTTTAAATAAATAAAAGGGATATTTACGACTTACAATGAACGTAGTCGTATTTTTAGTTTTAAACAAAGCAAAAACGGATAACAACTTTTTAAAATGTAAAACTCAACGCAACAGTGGTTTTTTTTAATTAATCAATAACGTTCAAAGTTAATTAATTTAGAGTGGTTTGTACATTTTGTATGCTCGCCGTATTTTAACGTTTGATGTGTAACGTTTGATGTAGTACTTGATGCCCGAAAAATCGAAAAATAATTAAATTTGATCGTTTCGTCGAATTTACAAGTGTGTATATTCGTGTGAAATCCTATGTGCTTGTGTATGCTGATGTGAAAGGCGGTAATATATTTTTCTTTTTTCGATTATTGTTGTCAACTTTTGTGTGGAATAAATCAATTCCGTGAATAGAAGTGCAATCAATACAGCTTACTATGAGATGATAGCACAACAACAGTACATATCGCCATTGATGTCAGCTTCACAAAATTTCTCGAATATCGAGGTTGTCCATTTGGGTTAAGAATTTATTTCCAAAATGCCACAAGCACGAATATCTTATGGAAATCCACTGTATTTCCACTGTAATTTTTAATAATCAGATTCCATATTGTATGCTACGATTCGAGGAAAATCCGCAGCTAATTATTATCTTTGCTGCCTTTAAATACCATAAATAGTCGTCCGTAAATTTTAAAAGATTTTCTGTGCCATACTTATATTGTGTATTTTAGTCTTAAGGTGCG
>NW_026109462.1:0-36364 GCF_024516045.1 Bombus affinis | reverse complement strand
TGTCGCCACCATATCGAATAATGAACGGAAGATGGATTGGTTTTAGGTTAGGCTATAGTTTTCGAGCGAGCGCAGCGAGCGAGAGACGCGTATAGGTGTGTCATAAACCAACGGTTTGGCACATACGGACATTGAAATATTCGCACCAGCCCGAGGAGCCGGAAGTATTTATCCTATTGCCTACCGACACATGTTTACAGTTTATGAATAGTTTCACATAAATAGTACTATTTCCACATAGTACAATGCAATGTGATGTCCGAAATGGCTGACAAAATTAGGTAATAACACGACATATATGCAAGGCAATATAAGGTGTATGTATAGGTTGGAAATTGTGATCGTTGCTCGCTCGCTCGAAAAAATCTAGTCCAACCTCACAACCGATCCGACACGTTCGGAAATTTGAAATATGTCGCCATCATATCGAATAATGAACGCAAGATGGATTGGTTTTAGGTTAGGCTATAGTTGTCGAGCGAGCGCAGCGAGCGAGAGACGCGTATAGGTGTGTCATAAACCAACGGTTTGGCACATACGGACGTTGAAATACTCGCAACAGCCCGAGGAGCCGGAAGTCTTTATCCTATTGCCTTCTGATAAATGTTTACGGTTTACCAATAGTTTCACATAATAAGTACCGTTTCCTCATAGTACAGTGCAACGTGATGTCTGAAACGGCTGACAAAATTAGGTACAAGCACGAAATATATGCAAGACAATATATGGTATATGTATAGCTTGGAAATTGTGACCGTTGCTCGCTCGCTCCGCTCGCTCGTAAAAATCTAGTCCAACCCCAGAACCGATCCGACACGTTCGCAAATTTGAAATATGTCGCCATCATATCGAATAATGAACGGAAGATGGATTGGTTTTAGGTTAGGCTATAGCTTTCGTGCGAGCGCAGCGAACGAGAGACGCGTAAAGGTGTGTCACAAACCAACGGTTTGGCACATACGGACGTTGAAATACTCGCAACAGCCCGAGGAGCCGGAAGTCTTTATCCTATTGCCTTCTGATAAATGTTTACGGTTTGCCAATAGTTTCACATAATAAGTACCGTTTCCTCATAGTACAGTGCAACGTGATGTCCGAAATGGCTGACAAAATTAGGTACAAGCACGAAATATAAGCAAGACAGTATATGGTATATGTACAGCTTGGAAATTGTGACCGTTGCTCGCTCGCTCCGCTCGCTCGTAAAAATCTAGTCCAACCCTACAACCGATCCGACACGTTCGCAAATTTGAAATATGTCGCCACCATATCGAATAATGAACGGAAGATGGATTGGTTTTAGGTTAGGCTATAGCTTTCGTGCGAGCGCAGCGAACGAGAGACGCGTAAAGGTGTGTCACAAACCATCGGTTTGGCACATACGGACATTGATATATTCGCACCAGCCCGAGGAGCCGGAAGTCTTTATCCTATTGCCTTCTGACAAATGTTTGCGGTTTACCAATAGTTTCACATAATCAGTACCGTTTCCTCATAGTACAGTGCAACGTGATGTCCGAAATGGCTGACAAAGTTAGGTACAAGCACGAAATATATGCAAGACAATATATGGTATATGTATTGCTTGGAAATTGTGACCGTTGCTCGCTCGATCCGCTCGCTCGTAAAAATCTAGTCCAACCCCACAACCGATCCGACACGTTCGCAAGTTTGAAATATGTCGCCATCATATCGAATAATGAACACAAGATGGATTGGTTTTAGGTTAGGCTATAGTTTTCGAGCGAGCGCAGCGGGCGAGAGACGCGTATAGGTGTGTCATAAACCAACGGTTTGGCACATACGGACATTGAAATATTCGCACCAGCCCGAGGAGCCGGAAGTATTTATCCTATTGCATACCGACACATTTTTACAGTTTACGAATAGTTTCACATAAATAGTACTATTTCCTCATAGTACAGTGCAATGTGATGTCCGAAAGGGCTGACAAAATTAGGTAATAACACGAAATATATGGAAGGCAATATAAGGTATATGTATAGCTTGGAAATTGTGACCGTTGCTCGCTCGCTCCGCTCGCTCGTAAAAATCTCGTCCAACCTCACTACCGATCCGACACGTTCCCAAATTTGAAATATGTTGCCACCATATCGAATAATGAACGGAAGATGGATTGGTTTTAGGTTAGGCTATAGCTTTCGTGCGAGCGCAGCGAGCGAGAGACGCGTAAATGTGTGTCACAAACCAACGGTTTGGCACATACGGACATTGAAATATTCGCACCAGCCCAAGGAGCCGAAAGTCTTTATCCTATTGCCTTCTGACAAATGTTTACGGTTTACCAATAGTTTCACATAATTAGTACCGTTTCCTCATAGTACAGTGCAACGTGATGTCCGAAATGGCTGACAAAATTAGGTACAAGCACGAAATTTATGCAAGACAATATATGGTATATGTATAGCTTGGAAATTGCGACCGTTGCTCGCTCGCTCCGCTCGCTCGTAAAAATCCAGTCCAACCTTACAACCGATCCGACACGTTCGCAAATTTGAAATATGTCGCCATCATATCGAATAATGAACGCAAGATGGATTGGTTTTAGGTTAGGCTATAGTTTTCGAGCGAGCGCCGCGAGCGAGAGACGCGTAAAGGTGTGTCATAAACCAACGGTTTGGCACATACGGACATTGAAATATTCGCACCACCCCGAGGAGCCGGAAGTATTTGTCCTATTGCCTACCGACACATGTTTACAGTTTATGAATAGTTTCACATAAATAGTACTATTTCCTCATTGTACAGTGCAATGTGATGTCCGAAATGGCTGACAAAATTAGGTAATAACACGAAATATGTGGAAGGCAATATAAGGTATATGTATAGCTTGGAAATTGTGACCGTTGCTTTCTCGCTCCGCTCGCTCGTAAAAATCTAGTCCAACCTCACAACCGATCCCACACGTTCGCAAATTTGAAATATGTCGCCACCATATCGAATAATGAACGGAAGATGGATTGGTTTTAGGTTAGGCTATAGCTTTCGTGCGAGCGCAGCGAACGAGAGACGCGTAAAGGTGTGTCACAAACCATCGGTTTGGCACATACGGACATTGATATATTCGCACCAGCCCGAGGAGCCGGAAGTCTTTATCCTATTGCGTTCTGACAAATGTTTACGGTTTTCCAATAGATTCACATAATTAGTACCGTTTCCTCATAGTACAGTGCAACGTGATGTCCGAAATGGCTGACAAAATTAGGTACAAGCACGAAATATATGCAAGACAATATATGGTATATGTATAGCTTGGAAATTGTGACCGTTGCTCGCTCGCTCCGCTCGCTCGAAAAAATCTAGTCCAACCTCACAACCGATCCGACACGTTCGCAAATTTGAAATATGCCGCCATCATATCGAATAATGAACGGAAGATGGATTGGTTTTAGGTTAGGCTATAGCTTTCGTGCGAGCGCAGCGAACGAGAGACGCGTAAAGGTGTGTCAGAAACCAACGGTTTGGCACATACGGACATTGAAATATTCGCACCAGCCCGAGGAGCCGGAAGTATTTATCCTATTGCCTACCGACAGATGTTTACAGTTTATGAATAGTTTCACATAAATAGTACTATTTCCTCATAGTACAGTGCAATGTGATGTCCTAAATGGCTGACAAAATTATGTAATAACACGAAATATATGGAAGGCAATATAAGGTATATGTATAGCTTGGAGATTGTGACCGTTGCTCGCTCGCTCCGCTCGCTCGTAAAAATCTAGTCCAACCTCACAACCGATCCCACACGTTCGCAAATTTGAAATATGTCGCCGCCATATCGAATAATGAACGGAAGATGGATTGGTTTTAGGTTAGGCTATAGCTTTCGTGCGAGCGCAGCGAACGAGAGACGCGTAAAGGTGTGTCACAAACCATCGGTTTGGCACATACGGACATTGATATATTCGCTCCAGCCCGAGGAGCCGAAAGTCTTTATCCTATTGCCTTCTGACAAATGTTTACGGTTTACCAATAGTTTCACATAATTAGTACCGTTTCCTCATAGTACAGTGCAAAGTGATGTCCGAAATGGCTGACAAAATTAGGTACAAGCACGAAATATATGCAAGACAATATATGGTATATGTATAGCTTGGAAATTGTGACCGTTGCTCGCTCGCTCCGCTCGCTCGTAAAAACCTAGTCCAACCCCACAACCG
This sequence comes from Bombus affinis, assembly GCF_024516045.1. Taxonomy (NCBI): domain Eukaryota; kingdom Metazoa; phylum Arthropoda; class Insecta; order Hymenoptera; family Apidae; genus Bombus; species Bombus affinis. The sequence continues at coordinate 32,180 of NW_026109462.1, read as the reverse complement.
ATCCGACACGTTCGCAAATTTGAAATATGTCGCCATCATATCGAAGAATGACGGAAGATGGAATGGTTTTAGGTTAGGCTATAGTTTTCGAGCGAGCGCAGCGAGCGAGCGACGCGTAAATGTGTGTCTCAAACCAACGGTTTGGCACATACGGACATTGAAATATTCGCACCAGCCCGAGGAGCCGGAAGTCTTTATCCTATTGCCTTCTGACAAATGTTTACGGTTTTCCAATTGATTCACATAATTAGTACCGTTTCCTCATAGTACAGAGCAACGTGATGTCCGAAATGGCTGACAAAATTAGGTACAAGCACGAAATATATGCAAGACAATATATGGTATATGTATAGCTTGGAAATTGTGACCGTTGCTCGCTCGCTCCGCTCGCTCGAAAAAATCTAGTCCAACATCACAACCGATCCGACACGTTCGCAAATTCGAAATATGTCGCCACCATATCGAATAATGAACGCAAGATGGATTGGTTTTAGGTTAGGCTATAGTTTTCGAGCGAGCGCCGCGAGCGAGAGACGCGTAAAGGTGTGTCATAAACCAACGGTTTGGCACATACGGACATTGAAATATTCGCACCAGCCCGAGGAGCCGGAAGTATTTATCCCATTGCCTACCGACACATGTTTACAGTTTATGAATAGTTTCACATAAATAGTACTATTTCCTCATAGTACAGTGCAATGTGATGTCCGAAATGGCTGACAAAATTAGGTAATAACACGAAATATATGGAAGGCAATATAAGGTATATGTATAGCTTGGAAATTGTGACCGTTGCTCGCTCGCTCCGCTCGCTCGTAAAAATCTAGTCCAACCTCACAACCGATCCCACACGTTCGCAAATTTGAAATATGTCGCCACCATATCGAATGATGAACGGAAGATGGATTGGTTTTAGGTTAGGCTATAGTTTTCGAGCGAGCGCAGCGAGGGTGAGAGGCGTATAGGTGTGTCATAAACCATCGGTTTGGCACATACGGACGTTGAAATATTCGCACCAGCCCGAGGAGCCGGAAGTCTTTATCCTATTGCCTTCTGACAAATGTTTACGGTTTACCAATAGTTTCACATAATTAGTACCGTTTCCTCATAGTACAGTGCAACGTGATGTCCGAAATGGCTGACAAAATTAGGTACAAGCACGAAATATATGCAAGACAATATATGGTATACGTATAGCTTGGAAATTGTGACCGTTGCTCGCTCGCTCCGCTCGCTCGTAAAAATCTAGACCAACCCCACAACCGATCCGACACGTTCGCAAATTTGAAATATGTCGCCATCATATCGAATAATGACGGAAGATGGAATGGTTTTAGGTTAGGCTATAGTTTTCGAGCGAGCGCAGCGAGCGAGCGACGCGTAAATGTGTGTCTCAAACCAACGGTTTGGCACATACGGACATTGAAATATTCGCACCAGCCCGAGGAGCCGGAAGTATTTATCCTATTGCCTACCGACACATGTTTACAGTTTATGAATAGTTTCACATAAATAGTACTATTTCCACATAGTACAGTGCAATGTGATGTCCGAAATTGCTGACAAAATTAGGTACTAACACGAAATATATGCAAGGCAATATAAGGTATATGTATAGCTTGGAAATTGTGACCGTTGCTCGCTCGCTCCGCTCGCTCGTAAAAATCTCGTCCAACCTCACAACCGATCCCACACGTTCGCAAATTTGAAATATGTCGCCACCATATCGAATAATGAACGGAAGATGGATTGGTTTTAGGTTAGGCTATAGCTTTCGTGCGAGCGCAGCGAACGAGAGACACGTAAAGGTGTGTCACAAACCATCGGTTTGGCACATACGGACATTGATATATTCGCACCAGCCCGAGGAGCCGGAAGTCTTTATCCTATTGCCCTCTGACAAATGTTTACGGTTTTCCAATAGATTCACATAATTAGTACCGTTTCCTCATAGTACAGTGCAACGTGATGTCCGAAATGGCTGACAAAATTAGGTACAAGCACGAAATATATGCAAGACAATATATGGTATACGTATAGCTTGGAAATTGTGACCGTTGCTCGCTCGCTCCGCTCGCTCGTAAAAATCTAGTCCAACCCCACAACCGATCCGACACGTTCGCAAATTTGAAATATATCGCCATCATATCGAATAATGAACGCAAGATGGATTGGTTTTAGGTTAGGCTATAGTTTTCGAGCGAGCGCAGCGAGCGAGAGACGCGTATAGGTGTGTCATAAACCAACGGTTTCGCACATACGGACATTGAAATATTCGCACCAGCCCGAGGGGCCGGAAGTATTTATCCTATTGCCTACCGACACATGTTTACAGTTTATGAATAGTTTCACATAAATAGTACTATTTCCTCATAGTACAGTGCAATGTCATGTCCGAAATGGCTGACAAAATTATGTAATAACACGAAATATATGGAAGGCAATATAAGGTATATGTATAGCTTGGAAATTGAGACCGTCGCTCGCTCGCTCCGCTCGCTCGTAAAAATCTAGACCAACCCCACAACCGATCCGACACGTTCGCAAATTTGAAATATGTCGCCATCATATCGAAGAATGACGGAAGATGGAATGGTTTTAGGTTAGGCTATAGTTTTCGAGCGAGCGCAGCGAGCGAGCGACGCGTAAATGTGTGTCTCAAACCAACGGTTTGGCACATACGGACATTGAAATATTCGCACCAGCCCGAGGAGCCGGAAGTATTTATCCTATTGCTTACCGACACATGTTTACAGTTTATGAATAGTTTCACATAAATAGTACTATTTCCTCATAGTACAGTGCAATGTGATGTCCGAAATGGCTGACAAAATTAGGTAATAACACGAAATATATGGAAGGCAATATAAGGTATATGTATAGCTTGGAAATTGTGACCGTTGCTCGCTCGCTCCGCTCGCTCGTAAAAATCTAGTCCAACCTCACAACCGATCCCACACGTTCGCAAATTTGAAATATGTCGCCACCATATCGAATAATGAACGGAAGATGGATTGGTTTTAGGTTAGGCTATAGTTTTCGAGCGAGCGCAGCGAGCGAGAGACGCGTATAGGTGTGTCATAAACCAACGGTTTCGCACATACGGACATTGAAATATTCGCACCAGCCCGAGGGGCCGGAAGTATTTATCCTATTGCCTACCGACACATGTTTACAGTTTATGAATAGTTTCACATAATTAGTACTATTTCCACATAGTACAGTGCAATGTCATGTCCGAAATGGCTGACAAAATTATGTAATAACACGAAATATATGGAAGGCAATATAAGGTATATGTATAGCTTGGAAATTGAGACCGTCGCTCGCTCGCTCCGCTCGCTCGTAAAAATCTAGACCAACCCCACAACCGATCCGACACGTTCGCAAATTTGAAATATGTCGCCATCATATCGAAGAATGACGGAAGATGGAATGGTTTTAGGTTAGGCTATAGTTTTCGAGCGAGCGCAGCGAGCGAGCGACGCGTAAATGTGTGTCTCAAACCAACGGTTTGGCACATACGGACATTGAAATATTCGCACCAGCCCAAGGAGCCGGAAGTATTTATCCTATTGCCTACCGACACATGTTTACAGTTTATGAATAGTTTCACATAAATAGTACTATTTCCTCATAGTACAGTGCAATGTGATGTCCGAAATGGCTGACAAAATTAGGTAATAACACGAAATATATGGAAGGCAATATAAGGTATATGTATAGCTTGGAAATTGTGACCGTTGCTCGCTCGCTCCGCTCGCTCGTAAAAATCTAGTCCAACCTCACAACCGATCCCACACGTTCGCAAATTTGAAATATGTCGCCACCATATCGAATAATGAACGGAAGATGGATTGGTTTTAGGTTAGGCTATAGTTTTCGAGCGAGCGCAGCGAGGGTGAGACGCGTATAGGTGTGTCATAAACCATCGGTTTGGCACATACGGACGTTGAAATATTCGCACCAGCCCGAGGAGACGGAAGTCTTTATCCTATTGCCTTCTGACAAATGTTTACGGTTTACCAATAGTTTCACATAATTAGTACCGTTTCCTCATAGTACAGTGCAACGTGATGTCCGAAATGGCTGACAAAATTAGGTACAAGCACGAAATATATGCAAGACAATATATGGTATATGTATAGCTTGGAAATTGTGACCGTTGCTCGCTCGCTCCGCTCGCTCGTAAAAATCTAGTCCAACGCCACAACCGATCCGACACGTTCGCAAATTTGAAATATGTCGCCATCATATCGAATAATGAACGCAAGATGGATTGGTTTTAGGTTAGGCTATAGTTTTCGAGCGAGCGCAGCGAGCGAGAGACGCGTATAGGTGTGTCATAAACCAACGGTTTGGCACATACGGACATTGAAATATTCGCACCAGCCCGAGGAGCCGGAAGTATTTATCCTATTGCCTACCGACACATGTTTACAGTTTATGAATAGTTTCACATAAATAGTACTATTTCCTCATAGTACAATGCAATGTGATGTCCGAAATGGCTGACAAAATTAGGTAATAACACGACATATATGCAAGGCAATATAAGGTGTATGTATAGGCTGGAAATTGTGATCGTTGCTCGCTCGCTCGAAAAAATCTAGTCCAACCTCACAACCGATCCGACACGTTCGCAAATTTGAAATATGTCGCCATCATATCGAATAATGAACGCAAGATGGATTGGTTTTAGGTTAGGCTATAGTTTTCGAGCGAGCGCCGCGAGCGAGAGACGCGTAAAGGTGTGTCATAAACCAACGGTTTGGCACATACGGACATTGAAATATTCGCACCAGCCCGAGGAGCCGGAAGTCTTTATCCTATTGCCTTCTGACAAATGTTTACGGTTTACCAATAGTTTCACATAATTAGTACCGTTTCCTCATAGTACAGTGCAACGTGATGTCCGAAATGGCTGACAAAATTAGGTACAAGCACGAAATATATGCAAGACAATATATGGTATATGTATAGCTTGGAAATTGTGACCGTTGCTCGCTCGCTCCGCTCGCTCGTAAAAATCTAGTCCAACCTCACAACCGATCCGACACGTTCGCAAATTTGAAATATGTCGCCATCATATCGAATAATGAACGCAAGATGGATTGGTTTTTGGTTAGGCTATAGTTTTCGAGCGAGCGCCGCGAGCGAGAGACGCGTAAAGGTGTGTCATAAACCAACGGTTTGGCACATACGGACATTGAAATATTCGCACCAGCCCGAGGAGCCGGAAGTATTTATCCTATTGCCTACCGACACATGTTTACAGTTTATGAATAGTTTCACATAAATAGTACTATTTCCTCATAGTACAGTGCAACGTGATGTCCGAAATGGCTGACAAAATTAGGTAATAACACGAAATATATGGAAGGCAATATAAGGTATATGTATAGCTTGGAAATTGAGACCGTTGCTCGCTCGCTCCGCTCGCTCGTAAAAATCTAGTCCAACCTCACAACCGATCCCACACGTTCGCAAATTTGAAATATGTCGCCACCATATCGAATAATGAACGGAAGATGGATTGGTTTTAGGTTAGGCTATAGCTTTCGTGCGGGCGCAGCGAACGAGAGACGCGTAAAGGTGTGTCACATACCATCGGTTTGGCACATACGGACATTGATATATTCGCACCAGCCCGAGGAGCCAGAAGTCTTTATCCTATTGCCTTCTGACAAATGTTTACGGTTTACCAATAGTTTCACATAATTAGTACCGTTTCCTCATAGTACAGTGCAACGTGATGTCTGAAACGGCTGACAAAATTAGGTAAAAGCACGAAATATATGCAAGACAATATATGGTATATGTATAGCTTGGAAATTGTGACCGTTGCTCGCTCGCTCCGCTCGCTCGTAAAAATCTAGTCCAACCCCACAACCGATCCGACACGTTCGCAAATTTGAAATATGTCGCCATCATATCGAATAATGAACGGAAGATGGATTGGTTTTAGGTTAGGCTATAGCTTTCGTGCGAGAGGAGCGAACGGGAGACGTGTAAAGGTGTGTCACAAACCATCGGTTTGGCACATACGGACTCTGATATATTCGCACCAGCCCGAGGAGCCGGAAGTCTTTATCCTATTGCCTTCTGACAAATGTTTACGATTTACCAATAGTTTCACATAATTAGTACCGTTTCCTCATAGTACAGTGCAACGTGATGTCCGAAATGGCTGACAAAATTAGGTACAAGCACGAAATATATGCAAGACAATATATGGTATATGTATAGCTTGGAAATTGTGACCGTTGCTCGCTCGCTCCGCTCGCTCGTAAAAATCTAGTCCAACCCCACAACCGATCCGACACGTTCGCAAATTTGAAATTTCTCGCCACCATATCGAATAATGAACGGAGGATGGATTGGTTTTAGGTTAGGCTATAGCTTTCGTGCGAGAGGAGCGAACGAGAGACGCGTAAAGGTGTGTCACAAACCATCGGTTTGGCACATACGGACTCTGATATATTCGCACCAGCCCGAGGAGCCGGAAGTCTTTATCCTATTGCCTTCTGACAAATGTTTACGGTTTACCAATAGTTTCACATAATTAGTACCGTTTCCTCATAGTACAGTGCAACGTGATGTCCGAAATGGCTGAGAAAATTAGGTACAAGCATGAAATATATGCAAGGCAATATATGGTATATGTATAGCTTGGAAATTGTGACCGTTGCTCGCTCGCTCCGCTCGCTCGTAAAAATCTAGTCCAACCCCACAACCGATCCGACACGTTCGCAAATTTGAAATATGTCGCCATCATATCGAATAATGAACGCAAGATGGATTGGTTTTAGGTTAGGCTATAGCTTTCGAGCGAGCGCAGCGAGCGAGAGACGCGTATAGGTGTGTCATAAACCAACGGTTTGGCACATACGGACATTGAAATATTCGCACCAGCCCGAGGAGCCGGAAGTATTTATCCTATTGCCTACCGACACATGTTTACAGTTTATGAATAGTTTCACATAAATAGTACTATTTCCTCACAGTACAGTGCAATGTGATGTCCGAAATGGCTGACATAATTAGGTACAAGCACGAAATATATGCAAGACAATATATGGTATATGTATAGCTTGGAAATTGTGACCGTTGCTCGCTCGCTCCGCTCGCTCGTAAAAATCTAGTCCAACCCCACAACCGATCCCACACGTTCGCAAATTTGAAATATGTCGCCACCATATCGAATAATGAACGCAAGATGGATTGGTTTTAGGTTAGGCTATAGTTTTCGAGCGAGCGCAGCGAGCGAGAGTCGTGTATAGGTGTGTCATAAACCAACGGTTTGGCACATACGGACATTGAAATATTCGCACCAGCCCGCGGAGCCGGAAGTCCTTATCCCATTGCCTTCTGACAAATGTTTACGGTTTACCAATAGTTTCACATAATTAGTACCGTTTCCTCATAGTACAGTGCAACGTGATGTCCGAAATGGCTGACATAATTAGGTACAAGCACGAAATATATGCAAGACAATATATGGTATATGTATAGCTTGGAAATTGTGACCGTTGCTCGCTCGCTCCGCTCGCTCGTAAAAATCTAGTCCAACCCCACAACCGATCCGACACGTTCGCAAATTTGAAATATGTCGCCATCATATCGAATAATGAACGCAAGGTGGATTGGTTTTAGGTTAGGCTATAGTTTTCTAGCGAGCGCAGCGAGCGAGAGACGCGTATATGTGTGTCATAAACCAACGGTTTGGCACATACGGACATTGAAATATTCGCACCAGCCCGAGGAGCCGGAAGTATTTATCCTATTGCCTACCGACACATGTTTACAGTTTATGAATAGTTTCACATAAATAGTACTATTTCCTCATTGTACAGTGCAATGTGATGTCCGAAATGGCTGACAAAATTAGGTAATAACACGAAATATATGGAAGGCAATATAAGGTATATGTACAGCTTGGAAATTGTGACCGTTGCTCGCTCGCTCCGCTCGCTCGTAAAAATCTAGTCCAACCTCACAACCGATCCGACACGTTCGCAAATTTGAAATTTCTCGAAACCATATCGTATAATGAACGGAGGATGGATTGGTTTTAGGTTAGGCTATAGCTTTCGTGCGAGAGGAGCGAACGAGAGACGTGTAAAGGTGTGTCAGAAACCATCGGTTTGGCACATACGGACTCTGATTTATTCGCACCATCCCGAGGAGCCGGAAGTCTTTATCCTATTGCCTTCTGACAAATGTTTACGATTTACCAATAGTTTCACATAATTAGTACCGTTTCCTCATAGTACAGTGCAACGTGATGTCCGAAATGGCTGACAAAATTAGGTACAAGCACGAAATATATGCAAGACAATATATGGTATATGTATAGCTTGGAAATTGTGACCGTTGCTCGCTCGCTCCGCTCGCTCGTAAAAATCTAGTCCAACCCCACAACCGATCCGACACGTTCGCAAATTTGAAATATGTCGCCATCATATCGAATAATGAACGCAAGGTGGATTGGTTTTAGGTTAGGCTATAGTTTTCGAGCGAGCGCAGCGAGCGAGAAACGAGTATAGGTGTGTGATAAACCAACGGTTTGGCACATACGGACATTGAAATATTCGCACCAGCCCGAGGAGCCGGATGTATTTATCCTGTTGCCTATCGTCACATGTTTACAGTTTATGAATAGTGTCACATAAATATTACTATTTCCTCACAGTACAGTGCAATGTGATGTCCGAAATGGCTGACAAAATTAGGTAATAACACGAAATATATGGAAGGCAATATAAGGTATATGTATAGCTTGGAAATTGTGACCGTTGCTCGCTCGCTCCGCTCGCTCGTAAAAATCTAGTCCAACCCCACAACCGATCCGACACGTTCGCAAATTTGAAATATGTCGCCATCATATCGAATAATGAACGCAAGGTGGATTGGTTTTAGGTTAGGCTATAGTTTTCGAGCGAGCGCAGCGAGCGAGAGACGAGTATAGGTGTGTGATAAACCAACGGTTTGGCACATACGGACATTGAAATATTCGCACCAGCCCGAGGAGCCGGATGTATTTATCCTGTTGCCTATCGTCACATGTTTACAGTTTATGAATAGTTTCACATAAATATTACTATTTCCTCACAGTACAGTGCAATGTGATGTCCGAAATGGCTGACAAAATTAGGTAATAACACGAAATATATGGAAGGCAATATAAGGTATATGTATAGCTTGGAAATTGTGACCGTTGCTCGCTCGCTCCGCTCGCTCGTAAAAATCTAGTCCAACCTCACAACCGATCCCACACTTTCGCAAATTTGAAATATGTCGCCACCATATCGAATAATGAACGCAAGATGGATTGGTTTTAGGTTAGGCTATAGTTTTCGAGCGAGCGCAGCGAGCGAGAGTCGTGTATAGGTGTGTCATAAACCAACGGTTTGGCACATACGGACATTGAAATATTCGCACCAGCCCGCGGAGCCGGAAGTCCTTATTCTATTGCCTTCTGACAAATGTTTACGGTTTACCAATAGTTTCACATAATTAGTACCGTTTCCTCATAGTACAGTGCAACGTGATGTCCGAAATGGCTGACATAATTAGGTACAAGCACGAAATATATGCAAGACAATATATGGTATATGTATAGCTTGGAAATTGTGACCGTTGCTCGCTCGCTCCGCTCGCTCGTAAAAATCTAGTCCAACCCCACAACCGATCCGACACGTTCGCAAATTTGAAATATGTCGCCATCATATCGAATAATGAACGCAAGGTGGATTGGTTTTGGGTTAGGCTATAGTTTTCTAGCGAGCGCAGCGAGCGAGAGACGCGTATAGGTGTGTCATAAACCAACGGTTTGGCACATACGGACATTGAAATATTCGCACCAGCCCGAGGAGCCGGAAGTATTTATCCTATTGCCTACCGACACATGTTTACAGTTTATGAATAGTTTCACATAAATAGTACTATTTCCACATAGTGCAATGCAATGTGATGTCCGAAATCGCTGACAAAATTAGGTACAAGCACGAAATATATGCAAGACAATATATGGTATATGTATAGCTTGGAAATTGTGACCGTTGCTCGCTCGCTCCGCTCGCTCGTAAAAATCTAGTCCAACCCCACAACCGATCCGACACGTTCGCAAATTTGAAATTTCTCGCCACCATATCGAATAATGAACGGAGGATGGATTGGTTTTAGGTTAGGCTATAGCTTTCGTGCGAGAGGAGCGAACGAGAGACGCGTAAAGGTGTGTCACAAACCATCGGTTTGGCACATACGGACTCTGATATATTCGCACCAGCCCGCGGAGCCGGAAGTCCTTATCCTATTGCCTTCTGACAAATGTTTACGGTTTACCAATAGTTTCACATAATTAGTACCGTTTCCTCATAGTACAGTGCAACGTGATGTCCGAAATGGCTGACATAATTAGGTACAAGCACGAAATATATGCAAGACAATATATGGTATATGTATAGCTTGGAAATTGTGACCGTTGCTCGCTCGCTCCGCTCGCTCGTAAAAATCTAGTCCAACCCCACAACCGATCCGACACGTTCGCAAATTTGAAATATGTCGCCATCATATCGAATAATGAACGCAAGGTGGATTGGTTTTAGGTTAGGCTATAGTTTTCTAGCGAGCGCAGCGAGCGAGAGACGCGTATATGTGTGTCATAAACCAACGGTTTGGCACATACGGACATTGAAATATTCGCACCAGCCCGAGGAGCCGGAAGTATTTATCCTATTGCCTACCGACACATGTTTACAGTTTATGAATAGTTTCACATAAATAGTACTATTTCCTCATAGTACAGTGCAATGTGATGTCCGAAATGGCTGACAAAATTAGGTAATAACACGAAATATATGGAAGGCAATATAAGGTATATGTACAGCTTGGAAATTGTGACCGTTGCTCGCTCGCTCCGCTCGCTCGTAAAAATCTAGTCCAACCCCACAACCGATCCGACACGTTCGCAAATTTGAAATTTCTCGAAACCATATCGTATAATGAACGGAGGATGGATTGGTTTTAGGTTAGGCTATAGCTTTCGTGCGAGAGGAGCGAACGAGAGACGTGTAAAGGTGTGTCAGAAACCATCGGTTTGGCACATACGGACTCTGATTTATTCGCACCATCCCGAGGAGCCGGAAGTCTTTATCCTATTGCCTTCTGACAAATGTTTACGATTTACCAATAGTTTCACATAATTAGTACCGTTTCCTCATAGTACAGTGCAACGTGATGTCCGAAATGGCTGACAAAATTAGGTACAAGCACGAAATATATGCAAGACAATATATGGTATATGTATAGCTTGGAAATTGTGACCGTTGCTCGCTCGCTCCGCTCGCTCGTAAAAATCTAGTCCAACCCCACAACCGATCCGACACGTTCGCAAATTTGAAATATGTCGCCATCATATCGAATAATGAACGCAAGGTGGATTGGTTTTAGGTTAGGCTATAGTTTTCGAGCGAGCGCAGCGAGCGAGAGACGAGTATAGGTGTGTGATAAACCAACGGTTTGGCACATACGGACATTGAAATATTCGCACCAGCCCGAGGAGCCGGATGTATTTATCCTGTTGCCTATCGTCACATGTTTACAGTTTATGAATAGTGTCACATAAATATTACTATTTCCTCACAGTACAGTGCAATGTGATGTCCGAAATGGCTGACAAAATTAGGTAATAACACGAAATATATGGAAGGCAATATAAGGTATATGTATAGCTTGGAAATTGTGACCGTTGCTCGCTCGCTCCGCTCGCTCGTAAAAATCTAGTCCAACCTCACAACCGATCCCACACTTTCGCAAATTTGAAATATGTCGCCACCATATCGAATAATGAACGCAAGATGGATTGGTATTAGGTTAGGCTATAGTTTTCGAGCGAGCGCAGCGAGCGAGAGTCGTGTATAGGTGTGTCATAAACCAACGGTTTGGCACATACGGACATTGAAATATTCGCACCAGCCCGCGGAGCCGGAAGTCCTTATCCTATTGCCTTCTGACAAATGTTTACGGTTTACCAATAGTTTCACATAATTAGTACCGTTTCCTCATAGTACAGTGCAACGTGATGTCCGAAATGGCTGACATAATTAGGTACAAGCACGAAATATATGCAAGACAATATATGGTATATGTATAGCTTGGAAATTGTGACCGTTGCTCGCTCGCGCCGCTCGCTCGTAAAAATCTAGTCCAACCCCACAACCGATCCGACACGTTCGCAAATTTGAAATATGTCGCCATCATATCGAATAATGAACGCAAGGTGGATTGGTTTTGGGTTAGGCTATAGTTTTCTAGCGAGCGCAGCGAGCGAGAGACGCGTATAGGTGTGTCATAAACCAACGGTTTGGCACATACGGACATTGAAATATTCGCACCAGCCCGCGGAGCCGGAAGTCCTTATCCTATTGCCTTCTGACAAATGTTTACGGTTTACCAATAGTTTCACATAATTAGTACCGTTTCCTCATAGTACAGTGCAACGTGATGTCCGAAATGGCTGACATAATTAGGTACAAGCACGAAATATATGCAAGACAATATATGGTATATGTATAGCTTGGAAATTGTGACCGTTGCTCGCTCGCGCCGCTCGCTCGTAAAAATCTAGTCCAACCCCACAACCGATCCGACACGTTCGCAAATTTGAAATATGTCGCCATCATATCGAATAATGAACGCAAGGTGGATTGGTTTTGGGTTAGGCTATAGTTTTCTAGCGAGCGCAGCGAGCGAGAGACGCGTATAGGTGTGTCATAAACTAACGGTTTGGCACATACGGACATTGAAATATTCGCACCAGCCCGAGGAGCCGGAAGTATTTATCCTATTGCCTACCGACACATGTTTACAGTTTATGAATAGTTTCACATAAATAGTACTATTTCCTCACAGTACAGTGCAATGTGATGTCCGAAATGGCTGACATAATTAGGTACAAGCACGAAATATATGCAAGACAATATATGGTATATGTATAGCTTGGAAATTGTGACCGTTGCTCGCTCGCTCCGCTCGCTCGTAAAAATCTAGTCCAACCCCACAACCGATCCCACACGTTCGCAAATTTGAAATATGTCGCCACCATATCGAATAATGAACGCAAGATGGATTGGTTTTAGGTTAGGCTATAGTTTTCGAGCGAGCGCAGCGAGCGAGAGTCGTGTATAGGTGTGTCATAAACCAACGGTTTGGCACATACGGACATTGAAATATTCGCACCAGCCCGCGGAGCCGGAAGTCCTTATCCCATTGCCTTCTGACAAATGTTTACGGTTTACCAATAGTTTCACATAATTAGTACCGTTTCCTCATAGTACAGTGCAACGTGATGTCCGAAATGGCTGACATAATTAGGTACAAGCACGAAATATATGCAAGACAATATATGGTATATGTATAGCTTGGAAATTGTGACCGTTGCTCGCTCGCTCCGCTCGCTCGTAAAAATCTAGTCCAACCCCACAACCGATCCGACACGTTCGCAAATTTGAAATATGTCGCCATCATATCGAATAATGAACGCAAGGTGGATTGGTTTTAGGTTAGGCTATAGTTTTCTAGCGAGCGCAGCGAGCGAGAGACGCGTATATGTGTGTCATAAACCAACGGTTTGGCACATACGGACATTGAAATATTCGCACCAGCCCGAGGAGCCGGAAGTATTTATCCTATTGCCTACCGACACATGTTTACAGTTTATGAATAGTTTCACATAAATAGTACTATTTCCTCATTGTACAGTGCAATGTGATGTCCGAAATGGCTGACAAAATTAGGTAATAACACGAAATATATGGAAGGCAATATAAGGTATATGTACAGCTTGGAAATTGTGACCGTTGCTCGCTCGCTCCGCTCGCTCGTAAAAATCTAGTCCAACCTCACAACCGATCCGACACGTTCGCAAATTTGAAATTTCTCGAAACCATATCGTATAATGAACGGAGGATGGATTGGTTTTAGGTTAGGCTATAGCTTTCGTGCGAGAGGAGCGAACGAGAGACGTGTAAAGGTGTGTCAGAAACCATCGGTTTGGCACATACGGACTCTGATTTATTCGCACCATCCCGAGGAGCCGGAAGTCTTTATCCTATTGCCTTCTGACAAATGTTTACGATTTACCAATAGTTTCACATAATTAGTACCGTTTCCTCATAGTACAGTGCAACGTGATGTCCGAAATGGCTGACAAAATTAGGTACAAGCACGAAATATATGCAAGACAATATATGGTATATGTATAGCTTGGAAATTGTGACCGTTGCTCGCTCGCTCCGCTCGCTCGTAAAAATCTAGTCCAACCCCACAACCGATCCGACACGTTCGCAAATTTGAAATATGTCGCCATCATATCGAATAATGAACGCAAGGTGGATTGGTTTTAGGTTAGGCTATAGTTTTCGAGCGAGCGCAGCGAGCGAGAAACGAGTATAGGTGTGTGATAAACCAACGGTTTGGCACATACGGACATTGAAATATTCGCACCAGCCCGAGGAGCCGGATGTATTTATCCTGTTGCCTATCGTCACATGTTTACAGTTTATGAATAGTGTCACATAAATATTACTATTTCCTCACAGTACAGTGCAATGTGATGTCCGAAATGGCTGACAAAATTAGGTAATAACACGAAATATATGGAAGGCAATATAAGGTATATGTATAGCTTGGAAATTGTGACCGTTGCTCGCTCGCTCCGCTCGCTCGTAAAAATCTAGTCCAACCCCACAACCGATCCGACACGTTCGCAAATTTGAAATATGTCGCCATCATATCGAATAATGAACGCAAGGTGGATTGGTTTTAGGTTAGGCTATAGTTTTCGAGCGAGCGCAGCGAGCGAGAGACGAGTATAGGTGTGTGATAAACCAACGGTTTGGCACATACGGACATTGAAATATTCGCACCAGCCCGAGGAGCCGGATGTATTTATCCTGTTGCCTATCGTCACATGTTTACAGTTTATGAATAGTTTCACATAAATATTACTATTTCCTCACAGTACAGTGCAATGTGATGTCCGAAATGGCTGACAAAATTAGGTAATAACACGAAATATATGGAAGGCAATATAAGGTATATGTATAGCTTGGAAATTGTGACCGTTGCTCGCTCGCTCCGCTCGCTCGTAAAAATCTAGTCCAACCTCACAACCGATCCCACACTTTCGCAAATTTGAAATATGTCGCCACCATATCGAATAATGAACGCAAGATGGATTGGTTTTAGGTTAGGCTATAGTTTTCGAGCGAGCGCAGCGAGCGAGAGTCGTGTATAGGTGTGTCATAAACCAACGGTTTGGCACATACGGACATTGAAATATTCGCACCAGCCCGCGGAGCCGGAAGTCCTTATTCTATTGCCTTCTGACAAATGTTTACGGTTTACCAATAGTTTCACATAATTAGTACCGTTTCCTCATAGTACAGTGCAACGTGATGTCCGAAATGGCTGACATAATTAGGTACAAGCACGAAATATATGCAAGACAATATATGGTATATGTATAGCTTGGAAATTGTGACCGTTGCTCGCTCGCTCCGCTCGCTCGTAAAAATCTAGTCCAACCCCACAATCGATCCGACACGTTCGCAAATTTGAAATATGTCGCCATCATATCGAATAATGAACGCAAGGTGGATTGGTTTTGGGTTAGGCTATAGTTTTCTAGCGAGCGCAGCGAGCGAGAGACGCGTATAGGTGTGTCATAAACCAACGGTTTGGCACATACGGACATTGAAATATTCGCACCAGCCCGAGGAGCCGGAAGTATTTATCCTATTGCCTACCGACACATGTTTACAGTTTATGAATAGTTTCACATAAATAGTACTATTTCCTCATAGTACAGTGCAATATGATGTCCGAAATGGCTGACAAAATTAGGTAATAACACGAAATATATGGAAGGCAATATAAGGTATATGTACAGCTTGGAAATTGTGACCGTTGCTCGCTCGCTCCGCTCGCTCGTAAAAATCTAGTCCAACCCCACAACCGATCCGACACGTTCGCAAATTTGAAATTTCTCGAAACCATATCGTATAATGAACGGAGGATGGATTGGTTTTAGGTTAGGCTATAGCTTTCGTGCGAGAGGAGCGAACGAGAGACGTGTAAAGGTGTGTCAGAAACCATCGGTTTGGCACATACGGACTCTGATTTATTCGCACCATCCCGAGGAGCCGGAAGTCTTTATCCTATTGCCTTCTGACAAATGTTTACGATTTACCAATAGTTTCACATAATTAGTACCGTTTCCTCATAGTACAGTGCAACGTGATGTCCGAAATGGCTGACAAAATTAGGTACAAGCACGAAATATATGCAAGACAATATATGGTATATGTATAGCTTGGAAATTGTGACCGTTGCTCGCTCGCTCCGCTCGCTCGTAAAAATCTAGTCCAACCCCACAACCGATCCGACACGTTCGCAAATTTGAAATATGTCGCCATCATATCGAATAATGAACGCAAGGTGGATTGGTTTTAGGTTAGGCTATAGTTTTCGAGCGAGCGCAGCGAGCGAGAGACGAGTATAGGTGTGTGATAAACCAACGGTTTGGCACATACGGACATTGAAATATTCGCACCAGCCCGAGGAGCCGGATGTATTTATCCTGTTGCCTATCGTCACATGTTTACAGTTTATGAATAGTGTCACATAAATATTACTATTTCCTCACAGTACAGTGCAATGTGATGTCCGAAATGGCTGACAAAATTAGGTAATAACACGAAATATATGGAAGGCAATATAAGGTATATGTATAGCTTGGAAATTGTGACCGTTGCTCGCTCGCTCCGCTCGCTCGTAAAAATCTAGTCCAACCCCACAACCGATCCGACACGTTCGCAAATTTGAAATATGTCGCCATCATATCGAATAATGAACGCAAGGTGGATTGGTTTTAGGTTAGGCTATAGTTTTCGAGCGAGCGCAGCGAGCGAGAGACGAGTATAGGTGTGTGATAAACCAACGGTTTTGGCACATACGGACATTGAAATATTCGCACCAGCCCGAGGAGCCGGATGTATTTATCCTGTTGCCTATCGTCACATGTTTACAGTTTATGAATAGTTTCACATAAATATTACTATTTCCTCACAGTACAGTGCAATGTGATGTCCGAAATGGCTGACAAAATTAGGTAATAACACGAAATATATGGAAGGCAATATAAGGTATATGTATAGCTTGGAAATTGTGACCGTTGCTCGCTCGCTCCGCTCGCTCGTAAAAATCTAGTCCAACCTCACAACCGATCCCACACTTTCGCAAATTTGAAATATGTCGCCACCATATCGAATAATGAACGCAAGATGGATTGGTATTAGGTTAGGCTATAGTTTTCGAGCGAGCGCAGCGAGCGAGAGTCGTGTATAGGTGTGTCATAAACCAACGGTTTGGCACATACGGACATTGAAATATTCGCACCAGCCCGCGGAGCCGGAAGTCCTTATCCTATTGCCTTCTGACAAATGTTTACGGTTTACCAATAGTTTCACATAATTAGTACCGTTTCCTCATAGTACAGTGCAACGTGATGTCCGAAATGGCTGACATAATTAGGTACAAGCACGAAATATATGCAAGACAATATATGGTATATGTATAGCTTGGAAATTGTGACCGTTGCTCGCTCGCGCCGCTCGCTCGTAAAAATCTAGTCCAACCCCACAACCGATCCGACACGTTCGCAAATTTGAAATATGTCGCCATCATATCGAATAATGAACGCAAGGTGGATTGGTTTTGGGTTAGGCTATAGTTTTCTAGCGAGCGCAGCGAGCGAGAGACGCGTATAGGTGTGTCATAAACCAACGGTTTGGCACATACGGACATTGAAATATTCGCACCAGCCCGAGGAGCCGGAAGTATTTATCCTATTGCCTACCGACACATGTTTACAGTTTATGAATAGTTTCACATAAATAGTACTATTTCCACATAGTGCAATGCAATGTGATGTCCGAAATCGCTGACAAAATTAGGTACAAGCACGAAATATATGCAAGACAATATATGGTATATGTATAGCTTGGAAATTGTGACCGTTGCTCGCTCGCTCCGCTCGCTCGTAAAAATCTAGTCCAACCCCACAACCGATCCGACACGTTCGCAAATTTGAAATTTCTCGCCACCATATCGAATAATGAACGGAGGATGGATTGGTTTTAGGTTAGGCTATAGCTTTCGTGCGAGAGGAGCGAACGAGAGACGCGTAAAGGTGTGTCACAAACCATCGGTTTGGCACATACGGACTCTGATATATTCGCACCAGCCCGCGGAGCCGGAAGTCCTTATCCTATTGCCTTCTGACAAATGTTTACGGTTTACCAATAGTTTCACATAATTAGTACCGTTTCCTCATAGTACAGTGCAACGTGATGTCCGAAATGGCTGACATAATTAGGTACAAGCACGAAATATATGCAAGACAATATATGGTATATGTATAGCTTGGAAATTGTGACCGTTGCTCGCTCGCTCCGCTCGCTCGTAAAAATCTAGTCCAACCCCACAACCGATCCGACACGTTCGCAAATTTGAAATATGTCGCCATCATATCGAATAATGAACGCAAGGTGGATTGGTTTTAGGTTAGGCTATAGTTTTCTAGCGAGCGCAGCGAGCGAGAGACGCGTATATGTGTGTCATAAACCAACGGTTTGGCACATACGGACATTGAAATATTCGCACCAGCCCGAGGAGCCGGAAGTATTTATCCTATTGCCTACCGACACATGTTTACAGTTTATGAATAGTTTCACATAAATAGTACTATTTCCTCATAGTACAGTGCAATGTGATGTCCGAAATGGCTGACAAAATTAGGTAATAACACGAAATATATGGAAGGCAATATAAGGTATATGTACAGCTTGGAAATTGTGACCGTTGCTCGCTCGCTCCGCTCGCTCGTAAAAATCTAGTCCAACCCCACAACCGATCCGACACGTTCGCAAATTTGAAATTTCTCGAAACCATATCGTATAATGAACGGAGGATGGATTGGTTTTAGGTTAGGCTATAGCTTTCGTGCGAGAGGAGCGAACGAGAGACGTGTAAAGGTGTGTCAGAAACCATCGGTTTGGCACATACGGACTCTGATTTATTCGCACCATCCCGAGGAGCCGGAAGTCTTTATCCTATTGCCTTCTGACAAATGTTTACGATTTACCAATAGTTTCACATAATTAGTACCGTTTCCTCATAGTACAGTGCAACGTGATGTCCGAAATGGCTGACAAAATTAGGTACAAGCACGAAATATATGCAAGACAATATATGGTATATGTATAGCTTGGAAATTGTGACCGTTGCTCGCTCGCTCCGCTCGCTCGTAAAAATCTAGTCCAACCCCACAACCGATCCGACACGTTCGCAAATTTGAAATATGTCGCCATCATATCGAATAATGAACGCAAGGTGGATTGGTTTTAGGTTAGGCTATAGTTTTCGAGCGAGCGCAGCGAGCGAGAGACGAGTATAGGTGTGTGATAAACCAACGGTTTGGCACATACGGACATTGAAATATTCGCACCAGCCCGAGGAGCCGGATGTATTTATCCTGTTGCCTATCGTCACATGTTTACAGTTTATGAATAGTGTCACATAAATATTACTATTTCCTCACAGTACAGTGCAATGTGATGTCCGAAATGGCTGACAAAATTAGGTAATAACACGAAATATATGGAAGGCAATATAAGGTATATGTATAGCTTGGAAATTGTGACCGTTGCTCGCTCGCTCCGCTCGCTCGTAAAAATCTAGTCCAACCCCACAACCGATCCGACACGTTCGCAAATTTGAAATATGTCGCCATCATATCGAATAATGAACGCAAGGTGGATTGGTTTTAGGTTAGGCTATAGTTTTCGAGCGAGCGCAGCGAGCGAGAGACGAGTATAGGTGTGTGATAAACCAACGGTTTGGCACATACGGACATTGAAATAT
Organism: Bombus affinis; assembly: GCF_024516045.1. NCBI lineage: Eukaryota > Metazoa > Arthropoda > Insecta > Hymenoptera > Apidae > Bombus > Bombus affinis. The sequence continues at coordinate 12,191 of NW_026109462.1, read as the reverse complement.
TCGCACCAGCCCGAGGAGCCGGATGTATTTATCCTGTTGCCTATCGTCACATGTTTACAGTTTATGAATAGTTTCACATAAATATTACTATTTCCTCACAGTACAGTGCAATGTGATGTCCGAAATGGCTGACAAAATTAGGTAATAACAGGAAATATATGGAAGGCAATATAAGGTATATGTATAGCTTGGAAATTGTGACCGTTGCTCGCTCGCTCCGCTCGCTCGTAAAAAATCTAGTCCAACCTCACAACCGATCCCACACTTTCGCAAATTTGAAATATGTCGCCACCATATCGAATAATGAACGCAAGATGGATTGGTTTTAGGTTAGGCTATAGTTTTCGAGCGAGCGCAGCGAGCGAGAGTCGTGTATAGGTGTGTCATAAACCAACGGTTTGGCACATACGGACATTGAAATATTCGCACCAGCCCGCGGAGCCGGAAGTCCTTATTCTATTGCCTTCTGACAAATGTTTACGGTTTACCAATAGTTTCACATAATTAGTACCGTTTCCTCATAGTACAGTGCAACGTGATGTCCGAAATGGCTGACATAATTAGGTACAAGCACGAAATATATGCAAGACAATATATGGTATATGTATAGCTTGGAAATTGTGACCGTTGCTCGCTCGCTCCGCTCGCTCGTAAAAATCTAGTCCAACCCCACAACCGATCCGACACGTTCGCAAATTTGAAATATGTCGCCATCATATCGAATAATGAACGCAAGGTGGATTGGTTTTGGGTTAGGCTATAGTTTTCTAGCGAGCGCAGCGAGCGAGAGACGCGTATAGGTGTGTCATAAACCAACGGTTTGGCACATACGGACATTGAAATATTCGCACCAGCCCGAGGAGCCGGAAGTATTTATCCTATTGCCTACCGACACATGTTTACAGTTTATGAATAGTTTCACATAAATAGTACTATTTCCACATAGTGCAATGCAATGTGATGTCCGAAATCGCTGACAAAATTAGGTACAAGCACGAAATATATGCAAGACAATATATGGTATATGTATAGCTTGGAAATTGTGACCGTTGCTCGCTCGCTCCGCTCGCTCGTAAAAATCTAGTCCAACCCCACAACCGATCCGACACGTTCGCAAATTTGAAATTTCTCGCCACCATATCGAATAATGAACGGAGGATGGATTGGTTTTAGGTTAGGCTATAGCTTTCGTGCGAGAGGAGCGAACGAGAGACGCGTAAAGGTGTGTCACAAACCATCGGTTTGGCACATACGGACTCTGATATATTCGCACCAGCCCGCGGAGCCGGAAGTCCTTATCCTATTGCCTTCTGACAAATGTTTACGGTTTACCAATAGTTTCACATAATTAGTACCTTACCGTTTCCTCATAGTACAGTGCAACGTGATGTCCGAAATGGCTGACATAATTAGGTACAAGCACGAAATATATGCAAGACAATATATGGTATATGTATAGCTTGGAAATTGTGACCGTTGCTCGCTCGCTCCGCTCGCTCGTAAAAATCTAGTCCAACCCCACAACCGATCCGACACGTTCGCAAATTTGAAATATGTCGCCATCATATCGAATAATGAACGCAAGGTGGATTGGTTTTAGGTTAGGCTATAGTTTTCTAGCGAGCGCAGCGAGCGAGAGACGCGTATATGTGTGTCATAAACCAACGGTTTGGCACATACGGACATTGAAATATTCGCACCAGCCCGAGGAGCCGGAAGTATTTATCCTATTGCCTACCGACACATGTTTACAGTTTATGAATAGTTTCACATAAATAGTACTATTTCCTCATAGTACAGTGCAATGTGATGTCCGAAATGGCTGACAAAATTAGGTAATAACACGAAATATATGGAAGGCAATATAAGGTATATGTACAGCTTGGAAATTGTGACCGTTGCTCGCTCGCTCCGCTCGCTCGTAAAAATCTAGTCCAACCCCACAACCGATCCGACACGTTCGCAAATTTGAAATTTCTCGAAACCATATCGTATAATGAACGGAGGATGGATTGGTTTTAGGTTAGGCTATAGCTTTCGTGCGAGAGGAGCGAACGAGAGACGTGTAAAGGTGTGTCAGAAACCATCGGTTTGGCACATACGGACTCTGATTTATTCGCACCATCCCGAGGAGCCGGAAGTCTTTATCCTATTGCCTTCTGACAAATGTTTACGATTTACCAATAGTTTCACATAATTAGTACCGTTTCCTCATAGTACAGTGCAACGTGATGTCCGAAATGGCTGACAAAATTAGGTACAAGCACGAAATATATGCAAGACAATATATGGTATATGTATAGCTTGGAAATTGTGACCGTTGCTCGCTCGCTCCGCTCGCTCGTAAAAATCTAGTCCAACCCCACAACCGATCCGACACGTTCGCAAATTTGAAATATGTCGCCATCATATCGAATAATGAACGCAAGGTGGATTGGTTTTAGGTTAGGCTATAGTTTTCGAGCGAGCGCAGCGAGCGAGAGACGAGTATAGGTGTGTGATAAACCAACGGTTTGGCACATACGGACATTGAAATATTCGCACCAGCCCGAGGAGCCGGATGTATTTATCCTGTTGCCTATCGTCACATGTTTACAGTTTATGAATAGTGTCACATAAATATTACTATTTCCTCACAGTACAGTGCAATGTGATGTCCGAAATGGCTGACAAAATTAGGTAATAACACGAAATATATGGAAGGCAATATAAGGTATATGTACAGCTTGGAAATTGTGACCGTTGCTCGCTCGCTCCGCTCGCTCGTAAAAATCTAGTCCAACCTCACAACCGATCCGACACGTTCGCAAATTTGAAATTTCTCGAAACCATATCGTATAATGAACGGAGGATGGATTGGTTTTAGGTTAGGCTATAGCTTTCGTGCGAGAGGAGCGAACGAGGAGACGTGTAAAGGTGTGTCAGAAACCATCGGTTTGGCACATACGGACTCTGATTTATTCGCACCATCCCGAGGAGCCGGAAGTCTTTATCCTATTGCCTTCTGACAAATGTTTACGATTTACCAATAGTTTTCACATAATTACTACCGTTTCCTCATAGTACAGTGCAACGTGATGTCCGAAATGGCTGACAAAATTAGGTACAAGCACGAAATATATGCAAGACAATATATGGTATATGTATAGCTTGGAAATTGTGACCGTTGCTCGCTCGCTCCGCTCGCTCGTAAAAATCTAGGTCCAACCCCACAACCGATCCGACACGTTCGCAAATTTGAAATATGTCGCCATCATATCGAATAATGAACGCAAGGTGGATTGGTTTTAGGTTAGGCTATAGTTTTCGAGCGAGCGCAGCGAGCGAGAGTCGTGTATAGGTGTGTCATAAACCAACGGTTTGGCACATACGGACATTGAAATATTCGCACCAGCCCGCGGAGCCGGAAGTCCTTATCCCATTGCCTTCTGACAAATGTTTACGGTTTACCAATAGTTTCACATAATTAGTACCGTTTCCTCATAGTACAGTGCAACGTGATGTCCGAAATGGCTGACATAATTAGGTACAAGCACGAAATATATGCAAGACAATATATGGTATATGTATAGCTTGGAAATTGTGACCGTTGCTCGCTCGCTCCGCTCGCTCGTAAAAATCTAGTCCAACCCCACAACCGATCCGACACGTTCGCAAATTTGAAATATGTCGCCATCATATCGAATAATGAACGCAGGTGGATTGGTTTTAGGTTAGGCTATAGTTTTCTAGCGAGCGCAGCGAGCGAGAGACGCGTATATGTGTGTCATAAACCAACGGTTTGGCACATACGGACATTGAAATATTCGCACCAGCCCGAGGAGCCGGAAGTATTTATCCTATTGCCTACCGACACATGTTTACAGTTTATGAATAGTTTCACATAAAATAGTACTATTTCCTCATTGTACAGTGCAATGTGATGTCCGAAATGGCTGACAAAATTAGGTAATAACACGAAATATATGGAAGGCAATATAAGGTATATGTACAGCTTGGAAATTGTGACCGTTGCTCGCTCGCTCCGCTCGCTCGTAAAAATCTAGTCCAACCTCACAACCGATCCGACACGTTCGCAAATTTGAAATTTCTCGAAACCATATCGTATAATGAACGGAGGATGGATTGGTTTTAGGGTTAGGCTATAGCTTTCGTGCGAGAGGAGCGAACGAGAGACGTGTAAAGGTGTGTCAGAAACCATCGGTTTGGCACATACGGACTCTGATTTATTCGCACCATCCCGAGGAGCCGGAAGTCTTTATCCTATTGCCTTCTGACAAATGTTTACGATTTACCAATAGTTTCACATAATTAGTACCGTTTCCTCATAGTACAGTGCAACGTGATGTCCGAAATGGCTGACAAAATTAGGTACAAGCACGAAATATATGCAAGACAATATATGGTATATGTATAGCTTGGAAATTGTGACCGTTGCTCGCTCGCTCCGCTCGCTCGTAAAAATCTAGTCCAACCCCACAACCGATCCGACACGTTCGCAAATTTGAAATATGTCGCCATCATATCGAATAATGAACGCAAGGTGGATTGGTTTTAGGTTAGGCTATAGTTTTCGAGCGAGCGCAGCGAGCGAGAAACGAGTATAGGTGTGTGATAAACCAACGGTTTGGCACATACGGACATTGAAATATTCGCACCAGCCCGAGGAGCCGGATGTATTTATCCTGTTGCCTATCGTCACATGTTTACAGTTTATGAATAGTGTCACATAAATATTACTATTTCCTCACAGTACAGTGCAATGTGATGTCCGAAATGGCTGACAAAATTAGGTAATAACACGAAATATATGGAAGGCAATATAAGGTATATGTATAGCTTGGAAATTGTGACCGTTGCTCGCTCGCTCCGCTCGCTCGTAAAAATCTAGTCCAACCCCACAACCGATCCGACACGTTCGCAAATTTGAAATATGTCGCCATCATATCGAATAATGAACGCAAGGTGGATTGGTTTTAGGTTAGGCTATAGTTTTCGAGCGAGCGCAGCGAGCGAGAGACGAGTATAGGTGTGTGATAAACCAACGGTTTGGCACATACGGACATTGAAATATTCGCACCAGCCCGAGGAGCCGGATGTATTTATCCTGTTGCCTATCGTCACATGTTTACAGTTTATGAATAGTTTCACATAAATATTACTATTTCCTCACAGTACAGTGCAATGTGATGTCCGAAATGGCTGACAAAATTAGGTAATAACACGAAATATATGGAAGGCAATATAAGGTATATGTATAGCTTGGAAATTGTGACCGTTGCTCGCTCGCTCCGCTCGCTCGTAAAAATCTAGTCCAACCTCACAACCGATCCCACACTTTCGCAAATTTGAAATATGTCGCCACCATATCGAATAATGAACGCAAGATGGATTGGTTTTAGGTTAGGGCTATAGTTTTCGAGCGAGCGCAGCGAGCGAGAGTCGTGTATAGGTGTGTCATAAACCAACGGTTTGGCACATACGGACATTGAAATATTCGCACCAGCCCGCGGAGCCGGAAGTCCTTATTCTATTGCCTTCTGACAAATGTTTACGGTTTACCAATAGTTTCACATAATTAGTACCGTTTCCTCATAGTACAGTGCAACGTGATGTCCGAAATGGCTGACATAATTAGGTACAAGCACGAAATATATGCAAGACAATATATGGTATATGTATAGCTTGGAAATTGTGACCGTTGCTCGCTCGCTCCGCTCGCTCGTAAAAATCTAGTCCAACCCCACAATCGATCCGACACGTTCGCAAACTTGAAATATGTCGCCATCATATCGAATAATGAACGCAAGGTGGATTGGTTTTGGGTTAGGCTATAGTTTTCTAGCGAGCGCAGCGAGCGAGAGACGCGTATAGGTGTGTCATAAACCAACGGTTTGGCACATACGGACATTGAAATATTCGCACCAGCCCGAGGAGCCGGAAGTATTTATCCTATTGCCTACCGACACATGTTTACAGTTTATGAATAGTTTCACATAAATAGTACTATTTCCTCATAGTACAGTGCAATGTGATGTCCGAAATGGCTGACAAAATTAGGTAATAACACGAAATATATGGAAGGCAATATAAGGTATATGTACAGCTTGGAAATTGTGACCGTTGCTCGCTCGCTCCGCTCGCTCGTAAAAATCTAGTCCAACCCCACAACCGATCCGACACGTTCGCAAATTTGAAATTTCTCGAAACCATATCGTATAATGAACGGAGGATGGATTGGTTTTAGGTTAGGCTATAGCTTTCGTGCGAGAGGAGCGAACGAGAGACGTGTAAAGGTGTGTCAGAAACCATCGGTTTGGCACATACGGACTCTGATTTATTCGCACCATCCCGAGGAGCCGGAAGTCTTTATCCTATTGCCTTCTGACAAATGTTTACGATTTACCAATAGTTTCACATAATTAGTACCGTTTCCTCATAGTACAGTGCAACGTGATGTCCGAAATGGCTGACAAAATTAGGTACAAGCACGAAATATATGCAAGACAATATATGGTATATGTATAGCTTGGAAATTGTGACCGTTGCTCGCTCGCTCCGCTCGCTCGTAAAAATCTAGTCCAACCCCACAACCGATCCGACACGTTCGCAAATTTGAAATATGTCGCCATCATATCGAATAATGAACGCAAGGTGGATTGGTTTTAGGTTAGGCTATAGTTTTCGAGCGAGCGCAGCGAGCGAGAGACGAGTATAGGTGTGTGATAAACCAACGGTTTGGCACATACGGACATTGAAATATTCGCACCAGCCCGAGGAGCCGGATGTATTTATCCTGTTGCCTATCGTCACATGTTTACAGTTTATGAATAGTGTCACATAAATATTACTATTTCCTCACAGTACAGTGCAATGTGATGTCCGAAATGGCTGACAAAATTAGGTAATAACACGAAATATATGGAAGGCAATATAAGGTATATGTATAGCTTGGAAATTGTGACCGTTGCTCGCTCGCTCCGCTCGCTCGTAAAAATCTAGTCCAACCCCACAACCGATCCGACACGTTCGCAAATTTGAAATATGTCGCCATCATATCGAATAATGAACGCAAGGTGGATTGGTTTTAGGTTAGGCTATAGTTTTCGAGCGAGCGCAGCGAGCGAGAGACGAGTATAGGTGTGTGATAAACCAACGGTTTGGCACATACGGACATTGAAATATTCGCACCAGCCCGAGGAGCCGGATGTATTTATCCTGTTGCCTATCGTCACATGTTTACAGTTTATGAATAGTTTCACATAAATATTACTATTTCCTCACAGTACAGTGCAATGTGATGTCCGAAATGGCTGACAAAATTAGGTAATAACACGAAATATATGGAAGGCAATATAAGGTATATGTATAGCTTGGAAATTGTGACCGTTGCTCGCTCGCTCCGCTCGCTCGTAAAAATCTAGTCCAACCTCACAACCGATCCCACACTTTCGCAAATTTGAAATATGTCGCCACCATATCGAATAATGAACGCAAGATGGATTGGTTTTAGGTTAGGCTATAGTTTTCGAGCGAGCGCAGCGAGCGAGAGTCGTGTATAGGTGTGTCATAAACCAACGGTTTGGCACATACGGACATTGAAATATTCGCACCAGCCCGCGGAGCCGGAAGTCCTTATTCTATTGCCTTCTGACAAATGTTTACGGTTTACCAATAGTTTCACATAATTAGTACCGTTTCCTCATAGTACAGTGCAACGTGATGTCCGAAATGGCTGACATAATTAGGTACAAGCACGAAATATATGCAAGACAATATATGGTATATGTATAGCTTGGAAATTGTGACCGTTGCTCGCTCGCTCCGCTCGCTCGTAAAAATCTAGTCCAACCCCACAATCGATCCGACACGTTCGCAAATTTGAAATATGTCGCCATCATATCGAATAATGAACGCAAGGTGGATTGGTTTTGGGTTAGGCTATAGTTTTCTAGCGAGCGCAGCGAGCGAGAGACGCGTATAGGTGTGTCATAAACCAACGGTTTGGCACATACGGACATTGAAATATTCGCACCAGCCCGAGGAGCCGGAAGTATTTATCCTATTGCCTACCGACACATGTTTACAGTTTATGAATAGTTTCACATAAATAGTACTATTTCCTCATAGTACAGTGCAATGTGATGTCCGAAATGGCTGACAAAATTAGGTAATAACACGAAATATATGGAAGGCAATATAAGGTATATGTACAGCTTGGAAATTGTGACCGTTGCTCGCTCGCTCCGCTCGCTCGTAAAAATCTAGTCCAACCCCACAACCGATCCGACACGTTCGCAAATTTGAAATTTCTCGAAACCATATCGTATAATGAACGGAGGATGGATTGGTTTTAGGTTAGGCTATAGCTTTCGTGCGAGAGGAGCGAACGAGAGACGTGTAAAGGTGTGTCAGAAACCATCGGTTTGGCACATACGGACTCTGATTTATTCGCACCATCCCGAGGAGCCGGAAGTCTTTATCCTATTGCCTTCTGACAAATGTTTACGATTTACCAATAGTTTCACATAATTAGTACCGTTTCCTCATAGTACAGTGCAACGTGATCTCCGAAATGGCTGACAAAATTAGGTACAAGCACGAAATATATGCAAGACAATATATGGTATATGTATAGCTTGGAAATTGTGACCGTTGCTCGCTCGCTCCGCTCGCTCGTAAAAATCTAGTCCAACCCCACAACCGATCCGACACGTTCGCAAATTTGAAATATGTCGCCATCATATCGAATAATGAACGCAAGGTGGATTGGTTTTAGGTTAGGCTATAGTTTTCGAGCGAGCGCAGCGAGCGAGAGACGAGTATAGGTGTGTGATAAACCAACGGTTTGGCACATACGGACATTGAAATATTCGCACCAGCCCGAGGAGCCGGATGTATTTATCCTGTTGCCTATCGTCACATGTTTACAGTTTATGAATAGTGTCACATAAATATTACTATTTCCTCACAGTACAGTGCAATGTGATGTCCGAAATGGCTGACAAAATTAGGTAATAACACGAAATATATGGAAGGCAATATAAGGTATATGTATAGCTTGGAAATTGTGACCGTTGCTCGCTCGCTCCGCTCGCTCGTAAAAATCTAGTCCAACCCCACAACCGATCCGACACGTTCGCAAATTTGAAATATGTCGCCATCATATCGAATAATGAACGCAAGGTGGATTGGTTTTAGGTTAGGCTATAGTTTTCGAGCGAGCGCAGCGAGCGAGAGACGAGTATAGGTGTGTGATAAACCAACGGTTTGGCACATACGGACATTGAAATATTCGCACCAGCCCGAGGAGCCGGATGTATTTATCCTGTTGCCTATCGTCACATGTTTACAGTTTATGAATAGTTTCACATAAATATTACTATTTCCTCACAGTACAGTGCAATGTGATGTCCGAAATGGCTGACAAAATTAGGTAATAACACGAAATATATGGAAGGCAATATAAGGTATATGTATAGCTTGGAAATTGTGACCGTTGCTCGCTCGCTCCGCTCGCTCGTAAAAATCTAGTCCAACCTCACAACCGATCCCACACTTTCGCAAATTTGAAATATGTCGCCACCATATCGAATAATGAACGCAAGATGGATTGGTATTAGGTTAGGCTATAGTTTTCGAGCGAGCGCAGCGAGCGAGAGTCGTGTATAGGTGTGTCATAAACCAACGGTTTGGCACATACGGACATTGAAATATTCGCACCAGCCCGCGGAGCCGGAAGTCCTTATCCTATTGCCTTCTGACAAATGTTTACGGTTTACCAATAGTTTCACATAATTAGTACCGTTTCCTCATAGTACAGTGCAACGTGATGTCCGAAATGGCTGACATAATTAGGTACAAGCACGAAATATATGCAAGACAATATATGGTATATGTATAGCTTGGAAATTGTGACCGTTGCTCGCTCGCGCCGCTCGCTCGTAAAAATCTAGTCCAACCCCACAACCGATCCGACACGTTCGCAAATTTGAAATATGTCGCCATCATATCGAATAATGAACGCAAGGTGGATTGGTTTTGGGTTAGGCTATAGTTTTCTAGCGAGCGCAGCGAGCGAGAGACGCGTATAGGTGTGTCATAAACCAACGGTTTGGCACATACGGACATTGAAATATTCGCACCAGCCCGAGGAGCCGGAAGTATTTATCCTATTGCCTACCGACACATGTTTACAGTTTATGAATAGTTTCACATAAATAGTACTATTTCCACATAGTGCAATGCAATGTGATGTCCGAAATCGCTGACAAAATTAGGTACAAGCACGAAATATATGCAAGACAATATATGGTATATGTATAGCTTGGAAATTGTGACCGTTGCTCGCTCGCTCCGCTCGCTCGTAAAAATCTAGTCCAACCCCACAACCGATCCGACACGTTCGCAAATTTGAAATTTCTCGCCACCATATCGAATAATGAACGGAGGATGGATTGGTTTTAGGTTAGGCTATAGCTTTCGTGCGAGAGGAGCGAACGAGAGACGCGTAAAGGTGTGTCACAAACCATCGGTTTGGCACATACGGACTCTGATATATTCGCACCAGCCCGCGGAGCCGGAAGTCCTTATCCTATTGCCTTCTGACAAATGTTTACGGTTTACCAATAGTTTCACATAATTAGTACCGTTTCCTCATAGTACAGTGCAACGTGATGTCCGAAATGGCTGACATAATTAGGTACAAGCACGAAATATATGCAAGACAATATATGGTATATGTATAGCTTGGAAATTGTGACCGTTGCTCGCTCGCTCCGCTCGCTCGTAAAAATCTAGTCCAACCCCACAACCGATCCGACACGTTCGCAAATTTGAAATATGTCGCCATCATATCGAATAATGAACGCAAGGTGGATTGGTTTTAGGTTAGGCTATAGTTTTCTAGCGAGCGCAGCGAGCGAGAGACGCGTATATGTGTGTCATAAACCAACGGTTTGGCACATACGGACATTGAAATATTCGCACCAGCCCGAGGAGCCGGAAGTATTTATCCTATTGCCTACCGACACATGTTTACAGTTTATGAATAGTTTCACATAAATAGTACTATTTCCTCATAGTACAGTGCAATGTGATGTCCGAAATGGCTGACAAAATTAGGTAATAACACGAAATATATGGAAGGCAATATAAGGTATATGTACAGCTTGGAAATTGTGACCGTTGCTCGCTCGCTCCGCTCGCTCGTAAAAATCTAGTCCAACCCCACAACCGATCCGACACGTTCGCAAATTTGAAATTTCTCGAAACCATATCGTATAATGAACGGAGGATGGATTGGTTTTAGGTTAGGCTATAGCTTTCGTGCGAGAGGAGCGAACGAGAGACGTGTAAAGGTGTGTCAGAAACCATCGGTTTGGCACATACGGACTCTGATTTATTCGCACCATCCCGAGGAGCCGGAAGTCTTTATCCTATTGCCTTCTGACAAATGTTTACGATTTACCAATAGTTTCACATAATTAGTACCGTTTCCTCATAGTACAGTGCAACGTGATGTCCGAAATGGCTGACAAAATTAGGTACAAGCACGAAATATATGCAAGACAATATGTGGTATATGTATAGCTTGGAAATTGTGACCGTTGCTCGCTCGCTCCGCTCGCTCGTAAAAATCTAGTCCAACCCCACAACCGATCCGACACGTTCGCAAATTTGAAATATGTCGCCATCATATCGAATAATGAACGCAAGGTGGATTGGTTTTAGGTTAGGCTATAGTTTTCGAGCGAGCGCAGCGAGCGAGAGACGAGTATAGGTGTGTGATAAACCAACGGTTTGGCACATACGGACATTGAAATATTCGCACCAGCCCGAGGAGCCGGATGTATTTATCCTGTTGCCTATCGTCACATGTTTACAATTTATGAATAGTGTCACATAAATATTACTATTTCCTCACAGTACAGTGCAATGTGATGTCCGAAATGGCTGACAAAATTAGGTAATAACACGAAATATATGGAAGGCAATATAAGGTATATGTACAGCTTGGAAATTGTGACCGTTGCTCGCTCGCTCCGCTCGCTCGTAAAAATCTAGTCCAACCTCACAACCGATCCGACACGTTCGCAAATTTGAAATTTCTCGAAACCATATCGTATAATGAACGGAGGATGGATTGGTTTTAGGTTAGGCTATAGCTTTCGTGCGAGAGGAGCGAACGA
>NW_026109461.1:0-36375 GCF_024516045.1 Bombus affinis | reverse complement strand
TATGACGTATAACGTTATATACTAATACGCTATAAGGTAAAACGATATATTGCATCACTATGTGACGTATAACGATATATACTTTTACGTCATAACGTATAACGTTATACTGCATCACTATATGACTTATAACGTTATATTCTATTACGCTATAAGGTATAACGTTATATTCCATCACTATAGGACGAATAACGTTATATTGCATCACTATATGACGTATAACGTCATATACTACTACATTATGATGGAATAACGTTATATTGCATCCCTGTATGACGTATAAAATTATATACTATTATTATGAAGGAATAACGTTATATTGCAAAATTCTACGACGTACAACCTTATATACTATTACGTTATAACGTATAACTATATATTGTAATACCATAGGACGCATAACGTTATATTGAATCACTATATGACGTATAACGTTATATAGTATTACGTTATAAGGAATAACGATATATTGCATCACTATACGACGTATGACGTTATATACTATTACTCTATAAGGTATAACGATGTACTGCATCACTATGTGATGTATAACGTTATATAGCATCACTGTATGACGTATAACGTTATACTACTACGTTATGATGGAATAACGTTATATTGCATCACTGTATGACGTATAACCTTATATACTATTATTATGAAGGAATAACGTTATATTGCAAAACTCTATGACGTATAAAGTTATATACTATTACGTTATAACGTATAACTATATATTGTATTACCAGAGTACGCATAACGTTATATTGCATCACTATATGACGTATAACGTGATATTGCATCACTATATGACGTATAACGTTATATTGCATCACTGTATGACGTATAACGTTATATTGCATCACTGTATGACGTATAACGTTATATTGCATCACTGTATGACGTATAACGTTATATACTAACACGTTATAACGCATAACGTTATATTGAATCACAATATGACGTATAACGTTATACACTATTACGCTATAAGGAATAACGATATATTGCATCACTATGTGACGTATAACGATATATACTATTACGTCATAACGTATAACGTTATACTGCATCACTATATGACGTATAACGTTATATGCTATTATGCTATTAGGTATAACGAAATATTGCATCACTATATGACGTATAACATTATACTGCAACACTATATGACGTATAACGTTATATTGCTTGTCTATATGACGTATAATGTTATATACTAATATGTTATAACGCAGAGCGTTATATCGCATCACTATAGGACGTATAACGTTATATTGCAACACTATGTGATGTATAACGTTATATAGCATCACCATATGACGTATAACGTTATATACTATTACGTTATAAGGTATAACGATATATTGCATCACTATGTGACGTATAACGATATATACTATTACGTGATAACGTATAACGTTATACTGCATCACTATAATACGTATAACGTTATATACTATTACGCTATAAGGCATAACGATATACTGCATCTCTATATGACGTATAACGTTATATTGCATCTCTATATGCCGTATAACGTTATATTTGTTCTCTATATGACGTATAATGTTATATACTAAAATGTTATAACGCAGAACGTTATATCGCATCACTATAGGACGTATAACGTTATATTGCATCACTATATGTCGTATAACGTTATATACTATTACGTTATACGTTATAACGATATATTGCATCACTATATAACGTATAGCGTTATATTGCATCACTATATGACGTATAACGTTATATACTATTACGTTATTACGTATAACGTTACATGGCATCACTATTGGACGTTTACGTTATATACTAATATGTTGTAATGCAGAACGTTATATCGCAACACTATAGGACGTATAACGTTATATTGCATCACTATATGACGTATAACGTTATATACTATTACGCTGTACGGTATAACGATATATTGCATCACTATATGACGTATAGCTTTATATTGCATCACTATATGCCGTATAACGTTATATTGCATCACTGTATGACGTATAACTTTATATACTATTACGTTACAACGAATAACGTTATATTGCATAACTATATGACGTATAACGTTATATACAATTACGTTATAACATATAACGATATCGCATCACTATAGGACGTATAACGTTATATTGCATCACTCTATGACGTATAACGTTACATACTATTACGCTCTAAGGTATAACGATATATTGCATCTCTAGATGACGTATAGCGTTATATTACATCACTATGTGATGTATAACGTTATACAGCATCACCATATGACGTGTAACGTTATATAGTATTACGTTATAACGAATAACGTTATATTGCATCACTATATGACGTATAAAGTTATATACTATTAGGCTATAAGGTATAACGATGTACTGCATCACTATATGACGTATAAAGTTATATTGCTTGTCTATATGACGTATAATGTTATATACTATTATGTTATAACGCAGAACGTTATATCGCATCACTATATGACGTATAACGTTATATTGCTTCACTATGTGATGTATAACGTTATATAGCATCACCATATGACGTATAACGTTATATACTATTAGGTTATAAGGTATAACGATATATTGCATCACTATGTGACGTATAACGATATATACTATTACGTCATAACGTATAACGTTATACTGCATCACTATATCACGTATAACGTTATATACAATTACTTTGTAACATACAACGATATCGCATCACTATAGAACTTATAACGTTATATTGCATCACTATGTGACGTATAACGATATATACTATTACGTCATAACGTATAACGTTATACTGCATCGCTACATGCCGTATAACGTTATATTGCATCACTATGTGATGTATAACGTTATATAGCATCACCATATGACGTATAACGTTATATACTATTAGGTTATAAGGTATAACGATATATTGCATCACTATGTGACGTATAACGATATATACTATTACGTCATAACGTATAACGTTATATTGCATCACTATATGCCGTATAACGTTATATCGCATCACTATAGGACGTATAACGTTATATGGTATCACTATAGGACGGTTAACGTTATATACTATTACGCTATAAGCTATAACGATATATTGCAGCACTATATGACGTATAACGTTATATGCTAATATGTTATAACGCAGAACGTTATATCGAAACACTGTAGGGCGTATAACGTTATATTGCTTCCCTATGCGATGTATAACGTTACATAGCATCACCATATGACGTATAACGTTATATACTATTAGGTTATAAGGTATAACGATATATTGCATCACTATGTGACGTATAACGATATATACTATTACGTCATAACGTATAACGTTATACTGCATCACTATATGACGTATAACGTTATATTCCATCACTATAAGACGTTTAACGTTATATACCATTACGCTATAAGCTATAACGATATATTGCAGCACTATATGACGTATAACGTTATATTGCATAACAATAGGACGAATAACGATATATTGCATCACTATATGACGTATAACGTTATATACTACTACGTTATGGTGGAATAACGTTATATTGCATCACTGTATGACGTATAACATTACATACTATTATTATGAAGGAATTAGGTTTTATTGCAAAACTCTATGACGAATAACGTTATATACTATTACGTTATAACGTATAACCTATATATTGTATTACCGTAGGACGCATAACGTTATATTGCATCACTATATGACGTATAACGTTATATAGTATTACGCTATATGGAATAACGATATATTGCATAACTATACGACGTATGACGTTATATACTATTACGCTATAAGGTATGACGATATATTGCATCACTATATGACGTATAACGTTATATTGCATCACTATATGACGTATAACGTTATATACTATTACGTTATTACGTATAACGTTACATGGCATCACTATTGGACGTTTACGTTATATACTAATATGTTGTAATGCAGAACGTTATATCGCAACACTATAGGACGTATAACGTTATATTGCATCACTATATGACGTATAACGTTATATACTATTACGCTGTACGGTATAACGATATATTGCATCACTATATGACGTATAGCTTTATATTGCATCACTATATGCCGTATAACGTTATATTGCATCACTGTATGACGTATAACTTTATATACTATTACGTTACAACGAATAACGTTATATTGCATAACTATATGACGTATAACGTTATATACAATTACGTTATAACATATAACGATATCGCATCACTATAGGACGTATAACGTTATATTGCAGCACTCTATGACGTATAACGTTACATACTATTACGCTCTAAGGTATAACGATATATTGCATCTCTAGATGACGTATAGCGTTATATTACATCACTATGTGATGTATAACGTTATACAGCATCACCATATGACGTGTAACGTTATATAGTATTACGTTATAACGAATAACGTTATATTGCATCACTATATGACGTATAAAGTTATATACTGTTAGGCTATAAGGTATAACGATGTACTGCATCACTATATGACGTATAAAGTTATATTGCTTGTCTATATGACGTATAATGTTATATACTATTATGTTATAACGCAGAACGTTATATCGCATCACTATATGACGTATAACGTTATATTGCTTCACTATGTGATGTATAACGTTATATAGCATCACCATATGACGTATAACGTTATATACTATTAGGTTATAAGGTATAACGATATATTGCATCACTATGTGACGTATAACGATATATACTATTACGTCATAACGTATAACGTTATACTGCATCACTATATCACGTATAACGTTATATACAATTACTTTGTAACATACAACGATATCGCATCACTATAGAACTTATAACGTTATATTGCATCACTATGTGACGTATAACGATATATACTATTACGTCATAACGTATAACGTTATATTGCATCACTATATGACGTATAACGTTATATACTAATACGCTATAAGGTAAAACGATATATTGCATCACTATGTGACGTACAACGATATATACTATTACGTCATAACGTATAACGTTATACTGCATCACTATATGACGTATAACGTTATATTCTATTACGCTATAAGGTATAACGTTATATTCCATCACTATAGGACGAATAACGTTATATTGCATCACTATATGACGTATAACGTTATATACTACTACATTATGATGGAATAACGTTATATTGCATCACTGTATGACGTATAAAATTATATACTATTATTATGAAGGAATAACGTTATATTGCAAAATTCTATGACGTATAACGTTATATACTATTACGTTATAACGTATAACTATATATTGTAATACCATAGGACGCATAACGTTATATTGCATCAGTATATGACGTATAACGTTATATAGTATTACGCTATAAGGAATAACTATATATTGCATCACTATACGACGTATGACGTTATATACTATTACTCTATAAGGTATAACGATGTACTGCATCACTATGTGATGTATAACGTTATATAGCATCACTGTATGACGTATAACGTTATATACATCTACGTTATGATGGAATAACGTTATATTGCATCACTGTATGACGTATAACATTATATACTATTATTATGAAGGAATAACGTTATATTGCAAAACTCTATGACGTATAAAGTTACATACTATTACGTTATAACGTATAACTATATATTGTATTACCAGAGTACGCATAACGTTATATTGCATCACTATATTACGTATAACGTTATATTGCATCACTATATGACGTATAACGTTATATACTAATACGCTATAAGCTAAAACGATATATTGCATCACTATGTGACGTATAACGATATATACCATTACGTCATAACGTATAACGTTATACTGCATCACTATATGACGTATAACGATATATACTATTACGCTACAAGGTATAACGATATATTTCTTCACTATGTGACGTATAACGATATATACTATTACCTCATAACGTGTAACGTTATACTGCATCACTATATGACGTATAACGTTATATTGTATCAATATGCCGTATAACGTTATATTGCATCACTGTATGACGTATAACGTTATATACTAATACGTTATAACGCATAACGTTATATTGCATCACAATATGAGGTATAACTTTATATACCATTACGTTATAACGTAAAACGTTATATTGCTTCACTATATGACGTATAACGTTATACACTATTACGCTATAAGGTATAACGATATATTGCATCACTATGTGACGTATAACGATATATACTATTACGGCATAGCGTATAACGTTATACTGCATCACTATATGACGTATAACGTTATATTGCATCACTATATGCCGTATAACGTTATATTGCATCACTGTATGACGTATAACGTTATATACTAATACGCTATAAGGTATAATGATATATTGCATCACTATGTGACGTATAACGATATATACTATTACGTCATAACGTATAACGTTATACTGCATCACTATATGACGTATAACGTTATATTCTATTACGCTATAAGGTATAACGTTATATTCCATCACTATAGGACGAATAACGTTATATTGCATCACTATATGACGTATAACGTTATATACTACTACATTATGATGGAATAACGTTATATTGCATCCCTGTATGACGTATAAAATTATATACAATTATTATGATGGAATAACGTTATATTGCAAAATTCTACGACGTACAACCTTATATACTATTACGTTATAACGTATAACTATATATTGTAATACCATAGGACGCATAACGTTGTATTGCATCACTATACGACGTATGACGTTATATACTATTACTCTATAAGGTATAAAGATGTACTGCATCACTATGTGATGTATAACGTTATATAGCATCACTGTATGACGTATAACGTTATATACATCTACGTTATGATGGAATAACGTTATATTGCATCACTGTATGACGTATAACATTATATACTATTATTATGAAGGAATAACGTTATATTGCAAAACTCTATGGCGTATAAAGTTATATACTATTACGTTTTAACGTATAACTATATATTGTATTACCAGAGTACGCATAACGTTATATTGCATCACTATATGACGTATAACGTTATATTGCATTACTATATGACGTAAAACGTTATATTGCATCACTATATGACGTATAACGTTATATTGCATCACTATATGACGTATAACGTTATATACTAATACGCTATAAGGTAAAACGATATATTGCATCACTATGTGACGTATAACGATATATACCATTACGTCATAACGTATAACGTTAAACTGCATCACTATATGATGTATAACGATATATACTATTACGCTACAAGGTATAACGATATATTTCTTCACTATGTGACGTATAACGATATATACTATTACCTCATAACGTATAACGTTATAGTGTATCACTATATGACGTATAACGTTATATACTAATACGCTATAAGGTAAAACGATATATTGCATCACTATGTGACGTATAACGATATATACTATTACGTCATAACGTATAACGTTATACTGCATCACTATATGACGTATAATGTTATATACTGTTACGCTATAAGGTATAACGATATATTGCATCACTATATGAGGTATAACGTTACATACTAATACGCTATAAGGTAAAACGATATATTGCATCACTATGTGACGTATAACGATATATACTATTACCTCATAACGTATAACGTTAAACTGCATCACTATATGACGTATAATGTTATATACTGTTACGCTACAAGGTATAACGATATATTTCTTCACTATGTGACGTATAACGATATATACTATTACCTCATAACGTATAACGTTATAGTGCATCACTATATGACGTATAACGTTATATACTAATACGCTATAAGGTAAAACGATATATTGCATCACTATGTGACGTATAACGATATATACTATTACCTCATAACGTATAACGTTAAACTGCATCACTATATGATGTATAACGATATATACTATTACGCTACAAGGTATAACGATATATTTCTTCACTATGTGACGTATAACGATATATACTATTACCTCATAACGTATAACGTTATAGTGCATCACTATATGACGTATAACGTTATATACTAATACGCTATAAGGTAAAACGATATATTGCATCACTATGTGACGTATAACGATATATACTATTACGTCATAACGTATAACGTTATACTGCATCACTATATGACGTATAATGTTATATACTGTTACGCTATAAGGTATAACGTTATATTGCATCACTATATGACGTATAACGTTATATTGCATCACTATATGACGTATAACGTTATATACTAATACGCTATAAGGTAAAACGATATATTGCATCACTATGTGACGTATAACGATATATACCATTACGTCATAACGTATAACGTTAAACTGCATCACTATATGATGTATAACGATATATACTATTACCCTACAAGGTATAACGATATATTTCTTCACTATGTGACGTATAACGATATATACTATTACCTCATAACGTATAACGTTATAGTGCATCACTATATGACGTATAACGTTATATACTAATACGCTATAAGTTATAACGATATATTTCATAACTATATGACGTATAACATTATATTGCAACACTATATGACGTATAACGTTATATTGCATCATTATATGACGTATAACGTTATATACTAATACGCTATAAGGTAAAACGATATATTGCATCACTATGTGACGTATAACGATATATACTATTACGTCATAACGTATAACGTTATACTGCATCACTATAATACGTATAACGTTATATACTATTACGCTAGAAGGTATAACGATATACTGCATCACTATATGACGTATAACGTTATATTGCATCACTATATGCCGTATAACGTTATATTTGTTCTCTATATGACGTATAATGTTATATACTAAAATGTTATAACGCAGAACGTTATATCGCATCACTATAGGACGTATAACGTTATATACTAATATGTTATAACGGAGAACGTTATATCGCAACACTATAGGACGTATAACGTTATATTGCATCACTATATGACGTATAACGTTTGATACTATTACGCTATACGTTATAACGATATATTGCCTCACTATATGACGTATAGAGTTATATTGCATCACTATATGCCGTATGACGTTATATTGCATCACTGTATGACGTATAACATCATATACTATTACGTTATAACGAATAACGTTATATTGCATCACAATATGACGTATAAAGTTATATACTATTACGCTATAAGGTATAACGATATATTTCATAACTATATGACGTATAACATTATATTGCATCACTATATGGCGTATAACGTTATATACTAATACGTTATAGCGCATAACGTTATATTGCATCACAATATGACGTATATCGTTATATACTATTACGCTATAACGTAAAACGTTATATTGGCTCTCTATATGACGTATAACTTTATACACTATTACGCTATAAGGTATAACGATATATTGCATCACTATGTGACGTATAACGATATATACTATTACGTCATAACGTATAACGTTATACAGCATCACTATATGACGTATAACGTTATATACAATTACTGTGTAACATAAAACGATATCGCATCACTACAGGACGTATAACGTTATATACAATTACGTTATAACACCTAACGATATCGCATCACTATAGGACGTATAACGTTATATTGCATCACTCTATGACGTATAACGTTACATACTGTTACGCTCTAAGGTATAACGATATATTGCATCTCTATATGACGTATAGCCTTATATTACATCACTATGTGATGTATAACTTTATACAGCATCACCATATGACGTATAACGTTATATAGTATTACGTTATAACGAATAACGTTATATTGCATCACTATATGACGTATAAAGTTATATACTATTACGCTATAAGGTATAACGATGTACTGCATCACTATATGACGTATAACGTTATATACAATTACTGTGTAACATAAAAAGATATCGCATCACTATAGGGCGTATAAAGTTATATACTATTAGGTTATAAGTTAAAACGAAATAATGCATCACTATGTGACGTATATCGATATATCCTATTACGTCATAACGTATAACGTTATACTGCATCACTATATGACGTATAACGTTATATACAATTACTGTGTAACATAAAACGATATCGCATCACTATAGGACGTATAACGTTAAATACTAATATGTTATAACGCAGAACGTTATATCGCAACACTATAGGACGTATAGCGTTATATTGCATCACAATATGACGTATATCGTTATAAACTATTACGTTATAACGTAAAACGTTATATTGGATCTCTATATGACGTATAAAGTTATATACTATTACGTCATAACGTATAACGTTATACTGCATCACTATAAGACGTATAACGTTACATAGCATTACGCTATAAGGTATAACGATATATTTCATATCTATATGACGTAAAACATAATATTGCGTCTCTATTTGGCGTATAACGTTACATACTATTACGCTATAAGGTATAACGATATATTTCATAACTCTATGACGTATAACATTATATTGCATCACTATATGGCGTATAACGTTATATACTAATACGTTATAGCGCATAACGTTATATTGCATCACAATATGACGTATATCGTTATATACTATTACGTTATAACGTAAAACGTTATACTGGATCTCTATATGACGTATAACTTTATACACTATTACGCTATAAGGTATAACGATATATTGCATCACTATGTGACGTATAACGATATATACTATTACGTCATAACGTATAACGTTATTCTGTATCACTATATGACGTATAATGTTATATACTGTTACGCTATAAGGTATAACGATATATTGCATCACTATATGAGGTATAACGTTACATACTAATACGCTATAAGGTAAAACGGTATATTGCATCACTATGTGACGTATAATGTTATATACTAAAATGTTATAACGCAGAACGTTATATCGCATCACTATACGACGTGTGACGTTATATGGCATCACTATAGGACGTTTAACGTTATATACTATTACGCTATACGGTATAACGATATATTGCATCACTATATGACGTATAGCGTTATATTGCATCACTATATGCCGTATAACGTTAAATTGCATCACTATATGACGTGTAACGTTATATACTATTACGCTATAAGGTATGACGATATATTGCATCACTATATGACGTATAATGTTATATACTAAAATGTTATAACGCAGAACGTTATATCGCATCACTATAGGACGTGTGACGTTATATGGCATCACTATAGGACGCTTAACGTTATATACTATTACGCTATGCGGTATAACGATATATTGCATCACTATATGACGTATAGCGTTATATTGCATCACTATACGCCGTATAACGTTAAATTGCATCACTATATGACGTATAACGTTATATACTATTACGCTATAAGGTATAACGATATATTTCATAACTATATGACGTATAACATTATATTGCAACACTATATGACGTATAACGTTATATTGCATCACTATGTGATGTATAACGTTATATAGCATCACGATATGCCGTATAACGTTATATACTATTACGTCATAACGTATAACGTTATTCTGCATCACTATATGACGTATAATGTTATATACTATTACGCTATAAGGTATAACGATATATTGCATCACTATATGTCGTATAACGTTATATTGCATCACTATATGACGTATAACGTTATATAATAATACGCTATAAGGTAAAACGGTATATTGCATCACTATGTGACGTACAACGATATATACTATTACGTCATAACATATAACGTTATACGGCTTCACTATATGACGTATAGCGTTATATACTATTACGCTATAAGGTATAACGATATATTGCATCACTATAGGACGTATAACGTTATATAATAATATGTTATAACGCAGAACGTTATATCGAAACACTGTAGGGCGTATAACGTTATATTGCATCACTATATGACGTATAACGTTATATACTATTGCGCTATACGGTATAACGATATATTGCATCACTATATAACGTATAGCGTTATATTGCATCACTATATGCCGTATAACGTTAAATTGCATCACTATCTGACGTATAACGTTATATACTATTACGCTATATGGTATAACGATATATTGCATCACTATATGACGTATAATGTTATATACTAAAATGTTATAACGCAGAACGTTATATCGCATCACTATAGGACGTGTGACGTTATATGGCATGACTATAGGACGTTTAACGTTATATACTATTACGCTATACGGTATAACGATATATTGCATCACTATATGACGTATAGCGTTATATTGCATCACTATATGCCGTATAACGTTATATTGCATCGCAATATGACGTGTATCGTTATATAGTATTACGTTATAACGAATAACGTTATATTGCATCACTATATGACGTATAAAGTTATATACTATTACGCTATAAGGTATAACGATGTACTGCATCACTATATGACGTATAACGTTATATTGCTTCACTATGTGATGTATAACGTTATATAGCATCACCATATGAAGTATAACGTTATATACTATTAGGTTATAAGTTATAACGATATATTGCATCACTATGTGACTATAACGATATATACTATTACGTCATAACGTGTAACGTTATACTGCATCACTATATGACGTATGACGTTATATACAATTACTTTGTAACATATAACGATATCGCAACACTATAGGACGTATAACGTTATATTGCATCACTATGTGACGTATAACGATATATACTATTAAGTCAGAACGTATAACGTTATTCTGCATCACTATATGACGTATAACGTTATATAATAATACGCTATAAGGTAAAACGGTATATTGCATCACTATGTGACGTACAACGATATATACTATTAAGTCATAACGTATAACGTTATACCGCATCACTATAAGACGTATAACGTTATATACTATTACGCTATAAGGTATAACGATATATTTCATATCTATATGACGTATAACATTATATTGCATCACTATATGGCGTATAACGTTATATACTATTACGCTATAAGGTATAACGATATATTTCATAACTATATGACGTATAACATTATATTGCATAACTATATGGCGTATAACGTTATATACTAATACGTTATAGCGCATAACGTTATATTGCTTCACAATATGACGTATATCGTTATATACTATTACGTTATAACGTAAAACGTTATATTGGATCTCTATATGACGTATAACTTTATACACTATTACGCTATAAGGTATAACGATATATTGCATCACTATGTGACGTATAACGATATATACTATTACGTCATAACGTATAACGTTATACTGCATCACTATATGAGGTATAACGTTATGTTCTATTACGCAATAAGGTATAACGATATATTGCATCACTATATGTCGTATAACGTTATGTTGCATCACTATATGCCGTATAACGTTATATTTCTTCTGTATATGACGTATAGTGTTATATACTAAAATGTTATAACGCAGAACGTTATATCGCATCACTATAGGACGTATAACGTTATATGGCATCACTATAGGACGTTTAACGTTATATACTATTACGCTATAAGCTATAACGATATATTGCAGCACTATATGTCGTATAACGTTATATTGCATAACTATAGGACGAATAACGTTATACTGCATCACTATATAACGTATAAAGTTATATACTATTACGCTATAAGTTATAACGATGTAATGCATCACTATGTGACGTGTAACCTTATATAGCATCACTATATGACGTATAACTTTATATACTATTACGTTATAACGCATAAAGTTATATTGCATCACTGTATGACGTATAACGATATATGCTATTACGCCACAACGTATAACGTTATACTGCATCACTATATATCGTATAACGTTATATACTATTACGCTATAAGTTATAACGATGTACTGCATCACTATGCGACGTATAACGTTATATAGCATCACTATATGACGTATAACGTTATACACTATTACGCTATACGGTATAGCGATATATTGCATCACTATGTGACGTATAACGATATATGCTATTACGCCACAACGTATAACGTTATACTGCATCACTATATAACGTATAACGTTTTATACTATTACGCTATAAGTTATAACGATGTAATGCATCACTATGTGACGTGTAACCTTATATAGCATCACTATATGACGTATAACTTTATATACTATTACGTTATAACGCATAAAGGTATATTGCATCACTACATGACGTATAACGATATATGCTATTACGCCACAACGTATAACGTTATACTGCACCACTATATAACGTATAACGTTATATACTATTACGCTATAAGTTATAACGATGTACTGCATCACTATGTGTCGTATAACGTTATATAGCATCACTATATGTCGAATTACGTTATACACTCTTACGCTATAAGGTATAACGTATATTGCATCACTATGTGACGTATAACGATATATGCTATTACGCCACAACGTATAACGTTATACTGCACCACTATATAACGTATAACGTTATACTGCACCACTATATAACGTATAACGTTATATACTGTTACGCAATAAGTTATAACGATGTACTGCATCACTATGTGACGTATAACGTTATATAGCATCACTATATGACGTATAACGTTATACACTATTACGCTATAAGGTATAACGATATACTGCATCACTATGTGACGTATAACGATATATGCTATTACGCCACAACGTATAACGTTATACTGCATCACTATATAACGTATAACGTTATATACTATTACGCGATAAGTTATAACGATGTAATGCATCACTATGTGACGTATAACGTTATATACTATTACGTTATAACGTATAACGTTATATTGCATCACTATGTGCCGTATAACGTCATATTGCATCACTATATGACTTATAACGTTATATACTATTACGTTATAACGTATAACGTTATATTGCATTACTCTATGACGTATAACGTTATATACTATTACGTTATAACGTATAACGTTATATTGCATCACTCTATGACGTATAACGTTATATACTATTACGTTATAACGTATAACGTTATACTGCATCACTATATAACGTATAACGTTATATACTATTACTCTATAAGTTATAACGATGTAATGCATCACTATGTGACGTATAACGTTATATAGCATCACTATATGACGTATAACTTTATATACTAATACGTTATAACGTATAACGTTATATTGCATCACTCTATGACGTATAACGTTATATACTATTACGTTATAACGTATAACGTTATATTGCATCACTATGTGCCGTATAACGTTATATTGCATCACTATATGACGTATAACGTTATATTGCATCACTACATGCCGTATAACGTTATACACTATTACGGTATAAGTTATAAAGATGTACTACATCACTATGTAACGTATAACGTTATATCATCACTATATGACGTATAACTTTATATACTCTTACGTTATAACGTATAACGTTATATTGCATCACTCTATGACGTATAACGTTATATATAATTATGCTATAAGGTATAACGATATATTGCATCACTATGTGACGTATAACGTTATATAGAATCACTATATGACGTATAACGTTATATACTATTACGCTATAACGTATAACGATATATTGCATCACTATATGACGTATAACGTTATATTGCATCACTATAGGACGTATAACGTTATATATAATTATGCTATATGTTATAACGATATATTGCATCACTATGTGACGTATAACGTTATATAGCATCACTATATGACGTATAACTTTAAATACTATTACGTTATAACGCATAACGTTATATTGCATCACTCTATGACGTATAACGTTATATACTATTACGTTATAAGGTATGACGATATATTGCATCAATATATGACGTGTAACATTATATAGTATTATTCTATAAGGTATAACGATATATTTCATCACTATATGACGTATAACATTATATTGCATCACTATATGACGTTTAACGTTATATTGCATCACTATATGACGTATAAGGTTATATACTAATACGCTATAAGGAAAAACGATATATTGCATCACTATGTGACGTATATCGATATATACTATTACGTCATAACGTATAATGTTGTACTGCATCACTATATGATGAATAACGTTATTTACTATTACGCTATAAGGTGTAACGATATATTGCATCACTATATGACGAATAACGTTATATTGCTTCACTGTATGCCGTATAACGTTATAGTTCTTGTCTATATGACGTATAATGTTATATACTAAAATGTTATAACGCAGAACGTTATATCGCATCACTATATGACGTATAACGTTATATTGCATCACTCTATGACGTATAACGTTACATACTATTACGCTATAAGGTATAACGATATATTGCATCACTATATGACGTTTAGCGTTATATTGCATCACTATGTGATGTATAACGTTATATAGCATCACTATATGACGTATAACTTTATATACTATTACGTTATAACGTATAACGTTATATCGCATCACTATATAACGTATAACGTTATATCGCATCACTATATAACGTATAACGTTATATACTATTACGCTATAAGTTATAACGATGTACTGCGTCACTATGTGACGTAGAACGTTATATAGCATCACTCTATGACGTATAACGTTGTATACTATTCCGTTATAAGGTATGACCATATATTGCATCACTATGTGACGTATAACGTTATATACCATCACGTTATAACGTATAACGTTATATCGCATCACTATATAACGTATAACGTTATATACTATTACGCTATAAGTTATAACGATGTACTGCATCACTATATGACGTATAACGTTATATACTGTTACGTTAAAACGTATAACGTTATATGGCATCACTATAGGATGTATAATGTTATATTGCATCACTATATGACGTATAATGTTATAATGCATCACCATATGACGTATAACTTTATATACTATTACGTTATAACGCATAACGTTATATTGCATCACTATGTGACGTATAACGTTATATACCATCACGTTATAACGTATAACTTTATATCGCATCACTATAGGATGTATAACGTTATATCGCATCACTATAAGACGTATAACGCAATATCGCGTCACTACAGGACGTATAACGTTATATTGCATCACTATATGACGTATAACTTTATATACTATCACGTTATAACGTATAACGTTATATACTATTACGCTATAAGTTATAACGATGTACTGCATCACTATGTGACGTATAACGTTATATACTGTTACGTTATAACGTAGAACGTTATATTGCATCACTATAGGACGTATAACGTTATATTGCATCACTATATGATGTATAACGTTATATTGCATCACTATATGACGTATAACTTTATATACTATTACGTTATAACGCATAACGTTATATTGCATCACTATGTGACGTATAACGTTATATACCATCACGTTATAACGTATAACCTTATATCGCATCACTATAGGGCGTATAACGTTATATCGCATCACTATAAGACGTATAACGCTATATCGCGTCACTACATGACGTATAACGTTATATTGCATCACTATATGACGTATAACTTTATATACTATCACGTTATAACGTATAACGTTATACCGCATCACTATATAACGTATAATGGTATATACTATTACGCTATAAGTTATAACGATGTACTACATCACTATGTGACGTATAACGTTATATAGCATCACTATATGACGTATAACTTTATATACTATTACGTTATAACGTATAACGTTATATTGCATCACTATGTGACGTATAACGTTATATACCATCACCTTATAACGTATAACCTTATATCGCATCACTATAGGACGTATAACGTTATATCGCATCACTATATGCCGTATAACGTTATAGTTCTTGTCTATATAACGTATAATGTTATATACTAAAATGTTATAACGCAGAACGTTATATCGCATCACTATAGGACGTATAACGTTATATTGCATCACGATATGACGTGTAACGTTATACACTATTACGCTATAAGGTATAGCGATATATTGCATCACTATGTGACGTATAACGATATATGCTATTACGCCACAACGTATAACGTTATACTGCATCACTATATAACGTATAACGTTATATACTATTACGCTATAAGTTATAACGATGTAGTGCATCACTATGTGACGTATAACGTTATATAGCATCACTATATCACGTATAGCTTTATATACTATTACGTTATAACGTATAACGTTATATTGCATCACTATATACCGTATAACGTTATATTGCATCACTATATGACGTATAACGTTATATTGCATCACTACGTGCCGAATAACGTTATACACTTTTACGGCATAAGTTATAACGATGTACTACATCACTATGTGACGTATAACGTTATATAGCATCACTATATGACGTATAACTTTATATACTATTACGTTATAACGTATAACGTGATATTGCATCACTCTATGACGCATAACGTTATATACTATTACGTTATAACGTATAACGTTATACCGCATCACTATATAACGTATAATGGTATATACTATTACGCTATAAGTTATAACGATGTACTACATCACTATATGCCGTATAACGTTATATTGCATCACTATATGACGTATAGCGTTATATCGCATCACTATATGCCGTATAACGTTATAGTTCTTGTCTATATAACGTATAATGTTATATACTAAAATGTTATAACGCAGAACGTTATATCGCATCACTATAGGACGTATAACGTTATATTGCATCACGATATGACGTATAACGTTATACACTATTACGCTATAAGGTATAGCCATATATTGCATCACTATGTGACGTATAACGATATATGCTATTACGCCACAACGTATAACGTTATACTGCATCACTATATAACGTATAACGTTATATACTATTACGCTATAAGTTATAACGATGTAGTGCATCACTATGTGACGTATAACGTTATATAGCATCACTATATCACGTATAGCTTTATATACTATTACGTCATAACGTATAACGTTATATTGCATCACTATATACCGTATAACGTTATATTGCATCACTACGTGCCGAATAACGTTATACACTTTTACGGCATAAGTTATAACGATGTACTACATCACTATGTGACGTATAACGTTATATAGCATCACTATATGACGTATAACTTTATATACTATTACGTTATAACGTATAACGTTATATTACATCACTATATGCCGTATAACGTTATATTGCATCACTATATGACGTATAACGTTATATTGCATCACTACATGCCGTATAACGGTATACACTTTTACGGTATAAGTTATCACGATGTACTACATCTCTATGTGACGTATAACATTATATAGCATCACTATATGACATATAACTTTATATACTATTACGTTATAACACATGACGTTATATTGCACCACCATGTGACGTATAACTTTGTATTGCATCACTACAGGACGTATAACGTTATATTGCATCACTATATGCCCTATAACGTTATATTGCATCATTATATGACCTATTACGTTATATGCTATTACGTTATAACGCATAACGTTATATTGCATCACTCTATGCCGTATAACGTTATATACTATTACGCTATAAGGTATAACGATATATTGCATCACTATATGACGTATAACGTTATATTGCGTCACTATATGCCGTATAACGTTATATTGCATCACTATATGACGTATAACTTTATATAGTATTACGTTATGACGTATAACGTTATATTGCATCACTATATGGCGTATAACGTTATATACTATTACGTTATAACGTATAACATTATATTGCATCACTCTATAACGTATTACGTTATATACTATTACGTTATAACGCATAACGATATATTGCATCACTATGTGACGTATAACGATATACGCTATTACGCCACAACGTATAACGTTATACCGCATCACTATATAACGTATAACTTTATATACTATTACGCTATAAGTTATAACGATGTACTGCATCACTATGTGACGTATAACGTTATATAGCATCACTCTATGACGTATAACGTTATATACTATTACGTTATAAGGTATGACGATGTACAGCATCACTATGTGACGTGTAACGTTATATAATATTACGCTATATGGTATAACGATAAATTGCATCACTATATGACGTATAAAGTTATATTGCATCACTATATGCCGTATAATGTTATATTGCATCACTATATGACGTATTACGTTATGTACTATTACGTCATAACGCTTAACGTTATATTGCACCACTATATGACGTATAACGTTTTATTGCATCACTATATGACGTATAACGTTATATCGCATCACTATATAACGTATAATGATATATACTATTACGCTATAAGTTATAACGATGTACTACATCACTATGTGACGTATAACGTTATATAGCATCACTATATGACGTATAACTTTATATACTATTATGTTATAACGTATAACGTGATATTGCATCACTCTATGACGTATAACGTTATATACTATTACGTTATAACGTATAACGTTATATTACATCACTATATACCGTATAACGTTATATTGCATCACTATATGACGTATAACGTTATATTGCATCACTATAAGACGTATAACGGTATACACTTTTACGGTATAAGTTATAACGATGTACTACATCTCTATGTGACGCATAACGTTATACTGCATCACTATATAACGTATAACGTTATATACTATTACGCTATAAGCTATAACGATGTACAGCATCACTATGTGACGTGTAACGTTATATAATATTACGCTATATGGTATAACGTTATATTACATCACTATATACCGTATAACGTTATATTGCATCACTATATGACGTATAACGTTATATTGCATCACTACATGCCGTATAACGGTATACACTTTTACGGTGTAAGTTATCACGATGTACTACATCTCTATGTGACGTATAACGTTATATAGCATCACTATATGACATATAACTTTATATAGTATTACGTTATAACGTATAACGTTATGTTGCATCACTGCATGACGTATAATGTTATATACTACTACGTTATGAAGGACTAACGTTACATTGCATCACTGTATGACGTATAATTTTATATTGCACCACCATATGACGTATAACGTTTTATAGTAATACGTTATAGCCCATAACGTTATATTGCATCACTATATGACGTATAACGTTATATACTATTACGTTATAATGTAAAACGTTACATTGCATTACCATAAGACGTATAGCGCTGTATACTATTACGTTATAATGTAAAACGATATATCGAATTACTATAGGACGTATAACGTTATATACTATTACGTTATAACGCATAAAGTTATATTGCATCACTATATGACGTATAAGGATATATGCTATTACGCCACAACGTATAACGATATACTGCACCACTATATAAGTTATAACGTTATATACTATTACGCTATAAGTTATAACGATGTACTGCATCACTATGTGACGTATAACGTTATATAGCATCACTATATGACGTATAACGTTATATTGCATCACTATATGCCCTATAACGTTATGTTGCATCATTATATGACCTATTACGTTATATACTATTAAGTTATAACGCATAACGTTATATTGCATCACTCTATGACGTATAACGTTTTTATACTATTACGTTATAACGTATAACGTTATATTGCATCACTCTATGAAGTATTACGTTATATACTATTACGCTATAAGTTATAACGATGTACTGCATCACTATGTGACGTATAACGTTATATAGCATCACTATATGACGTATAACTTTATATACTATTACGTTATAACGTATTACGCTATATTGCATCACTCTATGCCGTATAACGTTAGACACTATTACGCTATAAGTTATAACGATATCTTGCATCACTATGTGACGTATAACTATATATGGTATTACGCCACAACGTATAACGTTATACCGCATCACTATATAACGTAAAACGTTATATACTATTACGCTATAAGTTATAACGATGTACTGCATCACTATGTGACGTATAACGTTATATAGCATCACTCTATGACGTATAACGTTATATACAATTACGTTATAAGGTATGACGATATATTGCATCACTATGTGACGTATAACGTTATATACCATCACGTTATAACATATAACGTTATATCGCATCACTATATAACGTATAACGTTATATACTATTACGCTATAAGTTATAACGATGCACTGCATCACTATGCGACGTATAACGTTATATAGCATCACTCTATGACGTATAACTTTATATACTATTACGTTGTAACGTATAACGTTATATACTATTATGCTATAAGCTATAACGATATATTGCATCACTAAGTGACGCATAACGTTATATAGAATCAATATATGACGTATAACGTTAGATACTATTACGCTATAAGGTATAACGATATCGCATCACTATAGTACGTATAACGTTATATTGCATCACTATATGACGTATAACTTTATATACTGTTACGTTATATCGCATAACGTTATATTGCATCACTATGTGACGTATATCGTTATATACCATCACGTTATAACGTATAACGTTATATCGCATCACTATAGGACGTATAACGTTATATCGCATCACTATAAGACGTATAACGTTATATCGCGTCACTATAGGACGTACAACGTTATATTGCATCACTATATGACGTATAACTTTATATACTATTACGTTATAACGTATAACGTTATATCGCATCACTATATAACGTATAACGTTATATACTATTACGCTATAAGTTATAACGATGTACTGCGTCACTATGTGACGTATAACGTTATATAACATCACTCTATGACGTATAACGTTGTATACTATTCCGTTATAAGGTATGACGATATATTGCATCACTATGTGACGTATAACGTTATATACCATCACGTTATAACGTATAACGTTATATCGCATCACTATATAACGTATAACGTTAGATACTATTACGCTATAAGTTATAACGATGTACAGCATCACTATATGACGTATAACGTTATATACTGTTACGTTATAACGTATAACGTTATATGGCATCACTATAGGATGTATAATGTTATATTGCATCACTATATGACGTATAACGTTATAATGCATCACCATATGACGTATAACTTTATATACTATTACGTTATAACGCATAACGTTATATTGCATCACTACGTGACGTATAACGTTATATACCATCACGTTATAACGTATAACCTTATATCGCATCACTATAGGATGTATAACGTTATATCGCATCACTATAAGACGTATAACGCAATATCGCGTCACTACAGGACGTATAACGTTATATTGCATCACTATATGACGTATAACTGTATATACTATCACGTTATAACGTATAACGTTATACCGCATCACTATATAACGTATAACGTTATATACTATTACGCTATAAGTTATAACCATGTACTGCATCACTATGTGACGTATAACGTTATATACTGTTACGTTATAACGTATAACGTTATATTGCATCACTATGTGACGTATACCGTTATATACCATCACGTTATAACGTATAACGTTATATCGCATCACTATAAGACGTATAACGTTATATCGCGTCACTATAGGACGTACAACGTTATATTGCATCACTATATGACGTATAACTTTATATACTATTAAGTTATAACGTATAACGTTATATCGCATCACTATATAACGTATAATGTCATATACTATTACGCTATAAGTTATAACGATGTACTACATCACTATGTGACGTATAACGTTATATACCATCACTATATGACGTATAACTTTATATACTATTACGTTATAACGTATAACGTTATATTGCATCACTCTATGACG
The DNA here is from genome assembly GCF_024516045.1 of Bombus affinis. Taxonomy (NCBI): domain Eukaryota; kingdom Metazoa; phylum Arthropoda; class Insecta; order Hymenoptera; family Apidae; genus Bombus; species Bombus affinis. Next base: position 12,545 of record NW_026109461.1, on the reverse strand, counting down.
TATAACTTTTTTATACTATTACGTTATAACGTATTACGTTATATTGCATCACTCTATGACGTATTACGTTATATACTATTACGCTATAACGCATAAGGTTATATTGCACCACTATGTGACGTATAACGTTATATTGCATCACTATATGCCGTATAACGTTATACACTATTACGCTATATGGTATAACGATATATTGCATCACTATGTGACGTATAACGATATATGCTATTACGCCACAACGTATAACGTTATACTGCATCACTATATAACGTATAACGTTATATACTATTACGCTATAAGTTATAACGATGTACTGCCTCACTATGTGACGTATAACGTTATATAGGATCACTATCTGACGTATAACTTTATATACTATTACGTTATAACCTATAACGTTATATTGCATCACTCTATGACGTATAACGCTATATATAATTATGCTATATGGTATAACGATATATTGCATCACTATCTGACGTATAACGTTACATAGAATCACTATATGACGTATAACGTTATATACTATTACGCTATAAGGTATAACGATATATTGCATCACTATATGACGTATAACGTTATATTGCGTCACTATATGCCGTATGACGTTATATTGCATCACTATATGACGTATAACTTTATATACTATTACGTCATAACGTATAACGTTATATTGCATCACTATATGGCGTATAACGTTATAGTTCTGGTCTATATGACGTATAATGTTATATACTAAAATGTTATAACGCAGAACGTTATATCGCATCACTATAGGACGTATAACGTTATATTGCATCACGATATGACGTATAACGTTATACACTATTACGCTATAAGGTATAGCGATATTTTGCATCACTATGTGACGTATAACGATATATGCTATTACGCCACAACGTATAACGTTATACTGCATCACTATATAACGTATAACGTTATATACTAATACGCTATAAGTTATAACGATGTAGTGCATCACTACGTGACGTATAACGTTATATAGCATCAATATATGACGTAAAGCTTTATATACTATTACGTTATAACGTATAACGTTATATTGCATTACTCTATGACGTATAACGTTATATACTATTACGTTATACCGTATAACGTTATATTGCGTCACTATATGACGTATAACATTATATTGCATCACTACATGCCGTATAACGTTATACACTTTTACGGCATAAGTTATAACGATGTACTATATCACTATGTGACGTATAACGTTATATAGCATCACTTTATGACGTATAGCTTTATATACTATTACGTTATAACGTATAACGTTATATTGCATCACTATAGGACGTATAACGTTATATTGCATCAGTATATGACGTATAACGTTATATTGCATCACTATATGACGTATAACTTTATATACTATTACGTTATAACGCATAACGTTATATTGCATCACTATATGACGTATAACGTTACATACAACAACGATATAACGTATAACGTTATATCGCATCACTATAGGACGTATAACGTTATATTGCGTCACTATATGCCGTATAACGTTATACACTATTACGCTATGTGGTATAACGATATATTGCATCACTATGTGACGTATAGCGATATATGCTACTACGCCACAGCGTATAACGTTATACTGCATCACTATATGACGTATAACTTTATATACTATTACGTTATAACGTATAACGTTACATCGCATCACTATATAACGTATAATGTCATATACTATTACGCTATAAGTTATAACGATGTACTACATCAGTATGTGACGTATAACGTTATATACCATCACTATATGACGTATAACTTAATATACTATTACGTTATAGCCTATAACGTTATATTGCATCACTCTATGACGTATAACGTTATATACTATTACGTTATAAGTGATGACGATATATTGCATCACTAGTGACGTATAACGTTATATCGCATCACTATATAACGTATAATGATATATACTATTACGCTATAAGTTATAACGATGTACTACATCACTATGTGACGTATAACGTTATATAGCATCACTATATGACGTATAACTTTATATACTATTACGTTATAACGTATAACGTTATATTGCATCACTACATGATGTATTACGTTATGCACTATTACGTTATAACGCATAACGTTATACTGCACCACTATATGACGTATAACGTTATATTATATCACTATATGACGTATAACGTTATATTGCATCACTATATGACGTATAACTTTATATACTATTACGTTATAGCGTATAACGATATATTGCATCACTCTATGACGTATAACGTTATGTACTATTACGTTATAAGGGATGACGATATATTGAATCACTATGTGAAGTATAACGTTATATCGCATCACTATATAACGTATAATGATATATACTATTACGCTATAAGTTATAACGATGTACTACATCACTATATTCCGTATAACGTTATACACTATCACGCTATGTGGTATAACGATATATTGCATCACTATGTGACGTATAACGATATATGCTACTACGCCACCACGTTTAACGTTATACTGCATCACAATATAACGTATAACGTTATATACTATTACGCTATAAGTTATAACGATGTACTGCCTCACTATGTGACGTATAACGTTATATAGGATCACTATCTGACGTATAACTTTATATACTATTACGTTATAACGTATAACGTTATATTGCATCACTCTATGACGTATAACGTTTTTACACTATTACGTTATAACGTATAACGTTATATTGCATCACTTTATGACGTATTACGTTATATACTATTACGTTATAACGCATAAGGTTATATTGCACCACTATGTGACGTATATCGTTAGATTGCATCACTATGTGACGTATATCGTTATATACCATCACGTTATAACGTATAACGTTATATCGCATCACTATAGGACGTATAACGTTATATCGCATCACTATAAGACGTATAACGTTATATCGCGTCACTATAGGACGTACAACGTTATGTTGCATCACTCTATGACGTATAACTTTATATACTATTACGTTATAGCGTATAACGTTATATCGCATCACTATATAACGTATAATGTCATATACTATTACGCTGTAAGTCATAACGATGTACTACATCACTATGTGACGTATAACGATATATACCACCACTATATGACGTATAACTTTATATACTATTACGTTATAGCGTATAACGATATATTGCATCACTCTATGACGTATAACGTTATGTACTATTACGTTATAAGGGATGACGATATATTGAATCACTATGTGAAGTATAACGTTATATCGCATCACTATATAACGTATAATGATATATACTATTACGCTATAAGTTATAACGATGTACTACATCACTATATGCCGTATAACGTTATACACTATCACGCTATGTGGTATAACGATATATTGCATCACTATGTGACGTATAACGATATATGCTACTACGCCACCACGTTTAACGTTATACTGCATCACAATATAACGTATAACGTTATATACTATTACGCTATAAGTTATAACGATGTACTGCCTCACTATGTGACGTATAACGTTATATAGGATCACTATCTGACGTATAACTTTATATACTATTACGTTATAGCGTATAACGTTATATTGCATCACTCTATGACGTATAACGTTATATACTATTACGTTATAAGGGATCAAGATATATTGCATCACTATGTGACGTATAACGTTATATCGCATCACTATATAACGTATAATGATATATACTATTACGCTATAAGTTATAACGATGTACTACATCACTATGTGACGTATAACGTATATAGCATCACTATATGACGTATAACTTTATATACTATTACGTTATAACGTATAACGTTATATAGAATCAATATATGACGTATATCGTTAGATACTATTACGCTATAAGGTATAACGATATCGCATCACCATAGTACGTATAACGTTATATTGCATCACTATATGACGTATAACGTTACATACAACAACGATATAACGTATAACGTTATATCGCATCACTATTGGACGTATAACGTTATATTGCGTCACTATATGCCGTATAACGTTATACACTATTACGCTATGTGGTATAACGATATATTGCATCACTATGTGACGTATAGCGATATATGCTACTACGCCACAACGTATAACGTTAATACTGCATCACTATATGACGTATAACTTTATATACTATTACGTTATAACGTATAACGTTACATCGCATCACTATATAACGTATAATGTCATATACTATTACGCTATAAGTTATATCGATGTACTACATCAGTATGTGACGTATAACGTTATATACCATCACTATATGACGTATAACTTAATATACTATTACGTTATAGCGTATAACGTTATATTGCATCACTCTATGACGTATAACGTTATATACTATTACGTTATAAGTGATGACGATATATTGCATCACTATGTGACGTATAACGTTATATCGCATCACTATATAACGTATAATGATATATACTATTACGCTATAAGTTATAACGATGTACTACATCACTATGTGACGTATAACGTTATATAGCATCACTATATGACGTATAACTTTATATACTATTACGTTATAACGTATAACGTTATATTGCATCACTACATGATGTATTACGTTATGCACTATTACGTTATAACGCATAACGTTATACTGCACCACTATATGACGTATAACGTTATATTATATCACTATATGACGTATAACGTTATATTGCATCACTATATGACGTATAACTTTATATACTATTATGTTATAGCGTATAACGATATATTGCATCACTCTATGACGTATAACGTTATGTACTATTACGTTATAAGGGATGACGATATATTGCATCACTATGTGAAGTATAACGTTATATCGCATCACTATATAACGTATAATGATATATACTATTACGCTATAAGTTATAACGATGTACTACATCACTATATGCCGTATAACGTTACACACTATCACGCTATGTGGTATAACGATATATTGCATCACTATGTGACGTATAACGATATATGCTACTACGCCACAACGTTTAACGTTATACTGCATCACAATATAACGTATAACGTTATATACTATTACGCTATAAGTTATAACGATGTACTGCCTCACTATGTGACGTATAACGTTATATAGGATCACTATCTGACGTATAACTTTATATACTATTACGTTATAACGTATAACGTTATATTGCATCACTCTATGACGTATAACGTTTTTACACTATTACGTTATAACGTATAACCTTATATTGCATCACTTTATGACGTATTACGTTATATACTATTACGTTATAACGCATAAGGTTATATTGCACCACTATGTGACGTATATCGTTATATTGCATCTCTATGTGACATATATCGTTATATACCATCACGTTATAACGTATAACGTTACATCGCATCACTATAGGACGTATAACGTTATATCGCATCACTATAAGACGTATAACGTTATATCGCGTCACTATAGGATGTACAACGTTATGTTGCATCACTCTATGACGTATAACTTTATATACTATTACGTTATAGCGTATAACGTTATATCGCATCACTATACAACGTATAATGTCATATACTATTACGCTGTAAGTCATAACGATGTACTACATCACTATGTGACGTATAACGATATATACCACCACTATATGACGTATAACTTTATATACTATTACGTTACAGCGTATAACGTTATATTGCATCACTCTATGACGTATAACGTTATATACTATTACGTTATAAGGGATGAAGATATATTGCATCACTATGTGACGTATAACGTTATATCGCATCACTATATAACGTATAATGATATATACTATTACGCTATAAGTTATAACGATGTACTACATCACTATGTGACGTATAACGTTATATAGCATCACTATATGACGTATAACTTTATATACTATTAAGTTATAACGTATAACGTTATATAGAATCAATATATGACGTATATCGTTAGATACTATTACGCTATAAGGTATAACGATATCGCATCACCATAGTACGTATAACGTTATATGCATCACTATATGACGTATAACGTTATATACTGATACGTTATAACATATACCGTTATATGGCATCACTATAGGACGTATAACGTTATATTGCATCACTATATGACGTATAACGTTATATTGCATCACTATATGACGAATAACGTTATATACTAATACGTTATAACGCATAACGTTATATTGCATCACTATAAGACGTATAACGTTATATTGCGTCACTATATGCCGTATAACGTTATATTGCATCACTATATGCCGTATAACGTTATATTGTATCACTATATGACGTTAAACGTTATACACTAATACGTTATAGCGCATAACGTTATATTTCGTCACAATATGACGTATAACGTTATATACTACTTCGTTATAACGTAGAACGTTATATCGCATCACTATAGGACGTATAACGTTATATTGCGACACTATATGCCGTATAACGTTATACACTATTACGCTATGTGGTAAAACGATATATTGCATCACTATGTGACGTATAACGATATATGCTATTACGCCACAACGTATAACGTTATACTGTATCACTATATAACGTATAACGTTATATACTATTACGCTATAAGTTATAACGATGTACTGCCTCACTATGTGACGTATAGCGTTATATAGGATCACTATCTGAAGTATAACTTTATATACTATTACGTTATACCGTATAACGTTATATTGCATCACTCTATGACGTATAACGTTTTTATACTATTACGTTATAACGTATAACGTTATATTGCATCACTCTATGACGTATTACGTTATATACTATTACGTTATAACGCATAAGGTTATATTGCACCACTATGTGACGTATAACGTTATATTGCATCACACTATGACGTATAACGTTTTTATACTATTACGTTATAACGTATAACGTTATACTGCATCACTATATAACGTATAACGTTATATACTATTACGCTATAAGTTATAACGATGTACTGCCTCACTATGTGACGTATAACGTTATATAGGATCACTATCTGACGTATAACACTATATACTATTACGCTATAACGTATAACGTTATATTGCATCACTATATGACGTATTACGTTATGTACTATTACGTTATAACGCATAACGTTATATTTGCACCACTATATGACGTATAACGTTATATTGCATCACTATATGACGTATAACGTTATATTGCATCACTATATGACGTATTACGTTATGTACTATTACGTTATAACGCATAACGTTATATTGCACCACTATATGACGTATAACGTTATATTGCATCACTATATGACGTATGACGTTATATTGCATCACTATATGACGTATAACTTTATATACTATTACGTCATAACGTATAACGTTATATTGCATCACTATATGGCGTATAACGTTATAGTTCTGGTCTATATGACGTATAATGTTATATACTAAAATGTTATAACGCAGAACGTTATATCGCATCACTATAGGACGTATAACGTTATATTGCATCACGATATGACGTATAACGTTATACACTATTACGCTATAAGGTATAGCGATATTTTGCATCACTATGTGACGTATAACGATATATGCTATTACGCCACAACGTATAACGTTATACTGCATCACTATATAACGTATAACGTTATATACTAATACGCTATAAGTTATAACGATGTAGTGCATCACTACGTGACGTATAACGTTATATAGCATCAATATATGACGTAAAGCTTTATATACTATTACGTTATAACGTATAACGTTATATTGCATTACTCTATGACGTATAACGTTATATACTATTACGTTATACCGTATAACGTTATATTGCGTCACTATATGACGTATAACATTATATTGCATCACTACATGCCGTATAACGTTATACACTTTTACGGCATAAGTTATAACGATGTACTATATCACTATGTGACGTATAACGTTATATAGCATCACTTTATGACGTATAGCTTTATATACTATTACGTTATAACGTATAACGTTATATTGCATCACTATAGGACGTATAACGTTATATTGCATCAGTATATGACGTATAACGTTATATTGCATCACTATATGACGTATAACTTTATATACTATTACGTTATAACGCATACGTTATATTGCATCACTATATGACGTATAACGTTACATACAACAACGATATAACGTATAACGTTATATCGCATCACTATAGGACGTATAACGTTATATTGCGTCACTATATGCCGTATAACGTTATACACTATTACGCTATGTGGTATAACGATATATTGCATCACTATGTGACGTATAGCGATATATGCTACTACGCCACAGCGTATAACGTTATACTGCATCACTATATGACGTATAACTTTATATACTATTACGTTATAACGTATAACGTTACATCGCATCACTATATAACGTATAATGTCATATACTATTACGCTATAAGTTATAACGATGTACTACATCAGTATGTGACGTATAACGTTATATACCATCACTATATGACGTATAACTTAATATACTATTACGTTATAGCCTATAACGTTATATTGCATCACTCTATGACGTATAACGTTATATACTATTACGTTATAAGTGATGACGATATATTGCATCACTATGTGACGTATAACGTTATATCGCATCACTATATAACGTATAATGATATATACTATTACGCTATAAGTTATAACGATGTACTACATCACTATGTGACGTATAACGTTATATAGCATCACTATATGACGTATAACTTTATATACTATTACGTTATAACGTATAACGTTATATTGCATCACTACATGATGTATTACGTTATGCACTATTACGTTATAACGCATAACGTTATACTGCACCACTATATGACGTATAACGTTATATTATATCACTATATGACGTATAACGTTATATTGCATCACTATATGACGTATAACTTTATATACTATTACGTTATAGCGTATAACGATATATTGCATCACTCTATGACGTATAACGTTATGTACTATTACGTTATAAGGGATGACGATATATTGAATCACTATGTGAAGTATAACGTTATATCGCATCACTATATAACGTATAATGATATATACTATTACGCTATAAGTTATAACGATGTACTACATCACTATATTCCGTATAACGTTATACACTATCACGCTATGTGGTATAACGATATATTGCATCACTATGTGACGTATAACGATATATGCTACTACGCCACCACGTTTAACGTTATACTGCATCACAATATAACGTATAACGTTATATACTATTACGCTATAAGTTATAACGATGTACTGCCTCACTATGTGACGTATAACGTTATATAGGATCACTATCTGACGTATAACTTTATATACTATTACGTTATAACGTATAACGTTATATTGCATCACTCTATGACGTATAACGTTTTTACACTATTACGTTATAACGTATAACGTTATATTGCATCACTTTATGACGTATTACGTTATATACTATTACGTTATAACGCATAAGGTTATATTGCACCACTATGTGACGTATATCGTTAGATTGCATCACTATGTGACGTATATCGTTATATACCATCACGTTATAACGTATAACGTTATATCGCATCACTATAGGACGTATAACGTTATATCGCATCACTATAAGACGTATAACGTTATATCGCGTCACTATAGGACGTACAACGTTATGTTGCATCACTCTATGACGTATAACTTTATATACTATTACGTTATAGCGTATAACGTTATATCGCATCACTATATAACGTATAATGTCATATACTATTACGCTGTAAGTCATAACGATGTACTACATCACTATGTGACGTATAACGATATATACCACCACTATATGACGTATAACTTTATATACTATTACGTTATAGCGTATAACGATATATTGCATCACTCTATGACGTATAACGTTATGTACTATTACGTTATAAGGGATGACGATATATTGAATCACTATGTGAAGTATAACGTTATATCGCATCACTATATAACGTATAATGATATATACTATTACGCTATAAGTTATAACGATGTACTACATCACTATATGCCGTATAACGTTATACACTATCACGCTATGTGGTATAACGATATATTGCATCACTATGTGACGTATAACGATATATGCTACTACGCCACCACGTTTAACGTTATACTGCATCACAATATAACGTATAACGTTATATACTATTACGCTATAAGTTATAACGATGTACTGCCTCACTATGTGACGTATAACGTTATATAGGATCACTATCTGACGTATAACTTTATATACTATTACGTTATAGCGTATAACGTTATATTGCATCACTCTATGACGTATAACGTTATATACTATTACGTTATAAGGGATCAAGATATATTGCATCACTATGTGACGTATAACGTTATATCGCATCACTATATAACGTATAATGATATATACTATTACGCTATAAGTTATAACGATGTACTACATCACTATGTGACGTATAACGTTATATAGCATCACTATATGACGTATAACTTTATATACTATTACGTTATAACGTATAACGTTATATAGAATCAATATATGACGTATATCGTTAGATACTATTACGCTATAAGGTATAACGATATCGCATCACCATAGTACGTATAACGTTATATTGCATCACTATATGACGTATAACGTTACATACAACAACGATATAACGTATAACGTTATATCGCATCACTATAGGACGTATAACGTTATATTGCGTCACTATATGCCGTATAACGTTATACACTATTACGCTATGTGGTATAACGATATATTGCATCACTATGTGACGTATAGCGATATATGCTACTACGCCACAACGTATAACGTTATACTGCATCACTATATGACGTATAACTTTATATACTATTACGTTATAACGTATAACGTTACATCGCATCACTATATAACGTATAATGTCATATACTATTACGCTATAAGTTATATCGATGTACTACATCAGTATGTGACGTATAACGTTATATACCATCACTATATGACGTATAACTTAATATACTATTACGTTATAGCGTATAACGTTATATTGCATCACTCTATGACGTATAACGTTATATACTATTACGTTATAAGTGATGACGATATATTGCATCACTATGTGACGTATAACGTTATATCGCATCACTATATAACGTATAATGATATATACTATTACGCTATAAGTTATAACGATGTACTACATCACTATGTGACGTATAACGTTATATAGCATCACTATATGACGTATAACTTTATATACTATTACGTTATAACGTATAACGTTATATTGCATCACTACATGATGTATTACGTTATGCACTATTACGTTATAACGCATAACGTTATACTGCACCACTATATGACGTATAACGTTATATTATATCACTATATGACGTATAACGTTATATTGCATCACTATATGACGTATAACTTTATATACTATTATGTTATAGCGTATAACGATATATTGCATCACTCTATGACGTATAACGTTATGTACTATTACGTTATAAGGGATGACGATATATTGCATCACTATGTGAAGTATAACGTTATATCGCATCACTATATAACGTATAATGATATATACTATTACGCTATAAGTTATAACGATGTACTACATCACTATATGCCGTATAGACGTTACACACTATCACGCTATGTGGTATAACGATATATTGCATCACTATGTGACGTATAACGATATATGCTACTACGCCACAACGTTTAACGTTATACTGCATCACAATATAACGTATAACGTTATATACTATTACGCTATAAGTTATAACGATGTACTGCCTCACTATGTGACGTATAACGTTATATAGGATCACTATCTGACGTATAACTTTATATACTATTACGTTATAACGTATAACGTTATATTGCATCACTCTATGACGTATAACGTTTTTACACTATTACGTTATAACGTATAACGTTATATTGCATCACTTTATGACGTATTACGTTATATACTATTACGTTATAACGCATAAGGTTATATTGCACCACTATGTGACGTATATCGTTATATTGCATCTCTATGTGACATATATCGTTATATACCATCACGTTATAACGTATAACGTTACATCGCATCACTATAGGACGTATAACGTTATTTCGCATCACTATAAGACGTATAACGTTATATCGCGTCACTATAGGATGTACAACGTTATGTTGCATCACTCTATGACGTATAACTTTATATACTATTACGTTATAGCGTATAACGTTATATCGCATCACTATACAACGTATAATGTCATATACTATTACGCTGTAAGTCATAACGATGTACTACATCACTATGTGACGTATAACGATATATACCACCACTATATGACGTATAACTTTATATACTATTACGTTACAGCGTATAACGTTATATTGCATCACTCTATGACGTATAACGTTATATACTATTACGTTATAAGGGATGAAGATATATTGCATCACTATGTGACGTATAACGTTATATCGCATCACTATATAACGTATAA
>NW_026109460.1:0-36377 GCF_024516045.1 Bombus affinis | reverse complement strand
TGCTATTGTCACGTAAAATAAAAAAGCAGGAGGCTCGAACGAAAAGAAAAAATTAAGATAACAAAAAAACAAGAGAATTTATTTCTGAATTTACACTGACTGCGATTTTGTTCTGAGCTCCAGCCGTGACTTTCCAAGACTGAAGCTCTTACAATTTGACTTTCGGTAACATCTGTTTCTTCTTTGTTTGTCATCCCTCAATATCCCCACTACCCTGTAGGCGTACGTGACCGCTGTCACGCTTCTAGGACATTCGGTGGAAGGACCGTTAGGATACAGATGACTCATTAGGCACTTCGGCGATATACATTGTCGCCAAGGCCGCCACATCTCTATCTCCATCATCGGTCCATCGGATTTGAAGTATGCCGGTCGTGACACTATCCATGTGCCTGATCTTGAGTTACCATGCTCGCTCGTGCCGGTTGTTGATTGACGATGGAAATTTCCACGTCCCCTGCTCGTATTTCCTTTGTTTCCTCTTCGTCTGCTGCGACCACGTGTTGACCCACGCCAAAAACTGTTACTGCTTCCCGCTTCGACGCCATTTTGACACTCTCTCGCAAAATGTCCTACTCTTCCACATCTGAAGCATCCTTCCTTTTTTGCAGAAAAGGCGTTGTTTTGCATTTCTCCTCGATTGGACTTATTTTTCTTCTCCGCTATTTCAATTTTATTTTTTACATACGCTACCGTTTGATTTTCTGCTTTCAATACATCTACTATATCCGCTATGTAGATGTATTCTTCGGGTAACGTATTCAGCATGTAATTTAGTTATTCTCTCTCACTCACTTGTGCACCCGCACCTTTTAATTCGTTTATTAATTTTTTCGAAATCGCTAAAAAACGATGCTGAATCAGTGTAGTTCTCAAGTCTTATCTTTTCCAATCTCCTTCTGCATACGATCTGTAGTGCCGTCGACTCTTTCGAGTACATTTCATCGAACTTTTTTACTATCTCATACGCCGTTTTTTCTTCTCTAATATATTCCAATTGTCTATTTGTGACGGTACTATAAATTATATTTATTGCCTTCAAATCCTTTTTGTCCCAGTCTTCATTGTCTGTTTCTGTCTTCACCCTAGTTGTGACAATCTCGCATTCTTTATATCTGAGAAACATCGTTATTCTTTGCTTCCACATACCGTAATCCTCACCATCGAAAATAGGTATCATGATTTCCGATCTCTCCATTTTAAATGATTCCTTATCTCTTACTCAAGCGTTCCTACGTGCTCGAAGTGTATTTTTCCTCTTTGTAACCTTTGAACGTTTCTTTCCTTACTGAGAACTCACTCGAACTAACTCGCAATATTGAAAAACAGGCACTAAAATAACTTGCAAAATTATGAACCACGCTCTGCTACCATGAAAAGATATAGAATGGATTCGGAAATACAAATAATTCCCTTTATTTAGCACACAACTGTTATACATATGTCGGAGATGGAAAAACACCGGAACCTCTCCTTGGATTCTCGGGAAAACCGTAATGTCGTAATTTAGATTAAACAAATGTCACCCCGATTGTTCGAGATTTATGATAGTGAGCTTGGGCTCGAGGCGACAACCAGTCGCCGAACGTAGCCACGGTCAAGGGATGAACGTTTTATCTAACAAAAGCACAGAGTAATTCTATACCTCTCCTTAAAAGAAATAGTCGTAGCGACACGCGGCAGTAAATATTTCAATGGTTTCTGTCCCGTGGCTCGCCACACGCAGATTCTATACTCCGGGTAAGATGATCTCCAGATGTCAACATACCTCCGCAGTATATGTTTAGCTAACGTGAGGACCCGCAATAAATCTTAAGATTTAGTCAAGCAAAGTCCTTCATATAGACAAGTAGTCTTTGTTGCAACTACGGGAAGATAGGAGAAACCTATCTTCCACGAACGATGCCCCCCGTCAACAACCTCCCCTCAAGGGGCGGCCAGCATCTCTTTCAAAACGCCGATATGGAGATCGACCAATTAGCAACAGCGCTAATTTCCCTCACCTTTGGAACGAAAGCTTTCTTTGACGAATCCGAGGATCTCATGTCCTTAGACCCACCCATTATAGTTTTCCTCGACGGCATCGTCGAGACGGAGAGTTACTCTCCGATACGATCTCGACGACGATTCGAGTAACTCTCGGATACGTAGTGATTGCCCCATGCATTAACATTGAGTACAACTTAGGCGCTAAAGAAGAGTAGAGTTCGTCATCCCGTTGACCGTGGATTCGTTATTGAGCCTAGGATCATTGCCATTAGCCTCTCGAGTATCAAATTATCGCGATTACCTGTCCAATTCCATCATGGTCATGTTTGCACTGGTAAATATCTCCTCTATTGCATAATGATCACGTCCAGTGTCAATAGGGATTCGTTTCACGCCCTTAACCCTAACTCTAATCGTAACGCCAACCCGACACATATATCTTATACTCTTAAGACCTCAAAATCCTACTCGCACGCACGCTTGTTGTCAACCGACTCTTCCAGATACTTCTAACGACTGGCTCTTGTCTTTTGTCTCAACCAAGACCCGGACGTCCTCTGACGCTTACACACACATTCACATGTACAGTGTAAATGTATCATATTCCCAACAATTATGTTTCTAATTTCTTGTGCTGATGTTTTAGGTATGGTGTATTCCTTGTCGGTTGTGGTAATAGTGGTTTGTGGATCCTCCTCCGTATGACTTTTGAGGTTGCTGTTGTTGATAATGTGTGGTGTGAATGTGTTGCAAAGGTGGTTGGAGAATTCTTCAGCTTGTTCTTCGTTGCTTCTTACCCATGTGTTACCTGCTTTTCTGATTGCTGGGACGGGTATTATTTGCTTCCTTATTTTTTTCGTGGCTTTCCATAGTGAATAGTTGGTGTTCTCGTGTGTGGAGAGTGTCCCTATGAACTTTGCGAATTCGTTATCGTTGTGCTCCTTTATTTTGTTTTTTATTTCCTTTGCAAGTTTGTTTAAGTGTTTTTTGTTTTCTCGAGTTCTGTATTTTTGCTATTTTGCTTTTGCTTTTCTTTTTTCTCTGATTTTGTCGAGTATTTCTTGCGGGATTGTTATTGTTTGTCTGCTGGTTGATTCGGGTGTAGTGGTTGTCCTTGCTGCTTCTTGAACAGTTGCTGTCAATGTTGCTACTGCCTCTTCTATGTGTTCAGGAGTTTTCAACGGGATGTTGCAGTTTATTTTGCTTTCTATTATTTCTTTGAAAGTTTGCCATTTGGTGGTTTTATTGCATAGTGTTTCTGGTTTGCTATAGTGTATTGGTTTGTTTCTGTATTCAATTATTATGGGTGTATGATCGGAGCTGAGCTCGAGGTTGGGTGTTATTTTTAGTTTATTTGTGTTTAGTCCCCTTGTTACTGCAAAGTCCAGAAGATCTGGTTTTTTGTTCAGGTCAGTCGGCCAATGTGTCGGTGTTCCTGTGGATAATATATTGAGGTTATTATTTCTAATGTATTTTTCCAGTGTTGTGCCTCGAGGTATAATGTTTCTTGACCCCCCATAACGTGTGCTTTGAGTTGTATTCTCCCGCTGCGATGTACTTGTCCCCTAGGTCCTGGAAGTATTCTTCCCACATTTGTGATGTTATTTTGTGTTGCGGAGGCACTGCTGACAACTGGAAGTAGTTGCTGCTAGTTTGAACTGTAACAGTGGTTGCTTGTAAATATTCTTTGTTAACTTGGCTGTGTAGATAATGTTTGATATCGTTTCTGACTGTCACTGCTGTCCCTCCGTGAGCTTTTCCTGAGGGGTGTTTGTTATCATATATGGTGTAGTATGGTATTTTCATGTAGCTTTTTGTAGTGAAGTGTGTTTCTAAGACAAGTAGTATGTCTATATTGTTACTGTATATGAATGTTTTAATTTCGAGGGCCCGTTGTTGTAGGCCGTTTGAGTTCCAGGCTGCTATTTTTAGAATGTCCGTTTTTTATTTTTTGCTTAGCACGTTTGTAATTAGTTGTAGCATGACTGTGATTTGTTGGGTTTGCTGTCTGAGTACTGCGTTTTGCTCGCTTATCATTCTGGTTAGCATTTCGGTGTTCTTTATAGATTGTTTGAGCAGTTCTTTGATTTCTGCAGTGTCATTGTTACTATTGCTGTGATATTCGTTGTGTGTATGTGTCGATTGGCTGGTTACTTGAGCGTAGCTTAGACCACCAATGGTGTTGGTGCTGATGGGTTTGGTGTTTGTTGCTTGCTCTGTATTTGGTATTATTTCAGGATTTGTGCTGTCCTGTTGGGCTTGTGTGTTAGTGATTGTCCTGCTTCGTAGGGGCGGGAACAGTTTACGTTGTAATTGTTTTCTTACTTCACATCCTTTATAGCTGGCTGGGTGGTTTCCGTTACAGTTATAGCATTTAACTTCTTCTATTTTTCCAGAAGATGGGCAGTGTATAGTTAAGTGGTTTTTTGCGCACTTGACGCAAGCTGGGCTTCTGTTGCAATAATTTTCAGTGTGTCCGTATTGTTGACACCGCATGCATTGAGGTATATCTTTTTTGTGTCGTGGTGGTTCCACTGTTACTATTGTGTTTAGTATTTGTTTGATATCATATATTTCCTTGTTGTTGTTTCCGGGTTCCAGTTCTATTAAGAATAGTGGTAATGGTTGCTTTGTGTCGAATCTTGTTATATTGTTTATTGTTCTTGTTTGATGACCAATTTTTGCTAACTCATCGCTTAGTTTATATATGTTCGTTTTAGGATGCAATCCTCTTATGACAATTTTATAGCTCCTTTCAGTTTTTAGCTGATACGTGTGGTAAATAGCATTTTTTTCTTTTAATGCTTTTATAACTTTCCTAAATGTTTCTGGTGTGTTTGTTTGAATTTTTACTTGTTCCAGTTTTGTTTGCTTTATTGTGTAGTTGTTTTTCTCGGCTAGATTATATAGTAGATCGATGAGCGGGTCTATTATTTGGGCCTCAACAAAAATTGGTGGTGGTTTTGTAATATGATTTGTTTGGATTGTGGTTTTATTTATGGGGTCAGCGTCTGTTTCTTCTGTTAGTGAGCTGAAGGAGTTGCTTAATGGTAATTCTTGCAGCCATCGCTGCTTTTCTGTAGCTGGGTTTTCTATGGCACTTATGTCTGGAGTTGTTTTGCGTTTTTTGCTAGCCTTCGCTAGCTTCCAGCTTTCGTCCTGTTGAGGTTATTCGGTATATAAAGAGAGAAATACGCGTGGATAAAGTGTAAGATACAAAGTATATATTTGACTTAATGATGAAATACAGGAATACAATTTGAGCTGGTCCAGATCCGCACGCTAGCAGTGTTACTTTATGACTGAAAACCCCGAAGCCAACGTCGCCTGTCTAGAGTTTATGGTCTGCCTCCCTGCTATTCTTTTGTCTATGTGCTGTCGATGGCTTCAGCGCTTGAGAAAGTTAAAAAGACCAGATGTGGAGTTTTCCTAGAAGTGGTGACCTCTTCAACACGTCCTGATAGTATCTTTCATAATCTGAATTGCTCTCTTCCTGTCCCCGCTGCTCTTTTGTTTCTTCTGTCTCCATGTTAATTTGTTTGTTTTTTATATAATATGTTTCTCCCTTTGTTGCTATGTTTATAGTTGGTATCTGCATTGCTATTTTATTTCCTCCTCACTATCTGTTACGCCACGAGGCTTACCACAGGCTGTATTTTCTAACCGTCGCTCACGGCCCTACAATGTCGCAGTCAGATCGTTTTATCTGACCGCCGGATCATATACAATGTATCGACGAGCGCATAGCTGTCGCCAAGCAGCGAGTTCTCGAAACGTCGAATTTGGTCCGTTACGTTTTCCTCGCAAGAACAGACATACGTGATCATAGGCGCGAACGGTGGCGTGACCTAAGTATAGTGGGGGTCGTCTTAAAGATGAGACAAAGAAATCATCTAAAGTCGATCAGTTCCTTGTGACGCGTCGAACGTTACACATTGAATCGAATCTAACACATAACGTCTGTCTCAAGCTGCGTAGTGCGATAGGTCTCGTTATATGCAAACCGCTAAACAAACCTTGACTGTTATCTTTTTCGTTTTTAATTGTTGATCTTTGACTGAACTTGTTGTTTCGTTATTTTTATTAAACTTTTATCAACCAACCCAATATAGTTGTTCGTATACACTCAAACCTAACCACCTCTATTCTCGTAATAGAAATAGGGGATCAATCAGTTCGTGGCATCGATTGTTTAATCGTAACGAGAATTTACGACTCTCGTTGACGCGTTATCTAGCGATCGCGTCTCTCTGCGAACGGTTGAAGCATTTGGTCCTTCGAGCCGGATTCAGTGTCAAGTGAAAGGTGCACGCCAGTGACACCCACTACCATACAGTGCCACGTGAACCCAACACAACCAGCAGCGGAAGCGTTACTACCCCAGCGAGGTCAGTAACGTAAAGGGTCGTCACCTTTGAAGAGGTATAATTCGGTGGTTGAAACGCAACCACACAGCCTCCTGCCGCAAAGTGGGCAATCGCCAACAGAAGTAAGTTCAAACGATTTCGCTCTCAATTACATAACAAATAATGGCAACCGGAAACGAATTCGCCACCTTGCGTCGACAGCGGGGCTACTATATCGCCCAGTTTACACGCTTCGCAAAAAAAACTGGACGACATTGAACAATCAGGCTGTCCGGAAGAGATCGACTTGATACAAATTAAAGATCGTCTAGAAATCTACGAGACGGAACTCCGTGCCATACAAAACCAGATCGTAGCTATAGACGAGGGAGAGATCGCGCGCGGCATTGAACTAGCGGAAGGATACGAAAAACTACAACGCCGAATAACTAAACAATTGATCAATATACGACGAAGTACGCCGTCACAATCGACAAGCGGCGCATCAACCGCCGGTCGCGTGTCTGCTTCGCTTAAACTACCGGAGGTTCGGATACCTACATTTGATGGCGCCCTCGAGGATTGGCAGTCATTTTACGATTCCTTCTCGTCAACGATAGATCAAAATGAACATTTAGCACCAGTTCAGAAATTTTATCATCTCCGATCAGCCCTGACTGGATGGGCCGCGCGAAGCATACAGTCATTAGCCATCACCGAGTCAAATTACGCAATCGCCATTGACGTTCTTAAGGAAAAATTCGACTGCCACCGTCAAATCTGCATGCGACAACACGAATTATGGAATTGTCATGTCTTCAAAGCGAAGTCGCCCAAAGAACGCCTGGAAATCGCTAAAAGGGCGTCGCTCTGTACCAATTGTTTAGGCAAGGAACACGCTCTTACTCAATGCTCCGCGGGGTCATGTCGCATCTGTAGACAGCGACACCACACGTATCTGCATCAAGACCATGGGCATAGCAAACCACGAACACGTGTCAACCGAACATCGAGCGGTCGATCTTCGCCTAGTTCACCGACCCCGCATTCCTCACATCGTTCGAGACGCACATCCTCGTCTCCCCGATCGTCTCCCCGAGCATCGCCCCAAGCGTCTCGCCGAGCGTCTCCCCGAACGTCTCCGCGAACATCTCCGAAACGCGAATCTCGGTTATCGCGAACGGCGGCATCGGGATCGACTATATCGTCCAGTCCTAAACGACAAGGAAAACAATGACAGCATCAGACGACTGTGTTAGGGACCGAACCACAGAAAACGGACTCATTGACCTCGCCTCCTTTTGAACCATTGCAGCACGACTTGTTAGTCACAGCGCAGGTCAACATCTTGAACAATGAAA
The DNA here is from genome assembly GCF_024516045.1 of Bombus affinis. Taxonomy (NCBI): domain Eukaryota; kingdom Metazoa; phylum Arthropoda; class Insecta; order Hymenoptera; family Apidae; genus Bombus; species Bombus affinis. The sequence goes on along the minus strand of NW_026109460.1, from coordinate 28,681 downwards.
TTCAACCATTTCGTTGTAGAGCTCTGCTAGACACCGGCTCTAGCATGAACTTTATCACCGAAAGGCTCGCTAACTCATTAAAACTCAACCAACGGAAATGTTCGGTCCCAATCGGAACACTCAACACGTTATCGAAGATCTCGAAACGCTACATCACGGCCATGATCACCTCCATTGACGGCACATACGAACGCAACTTGACGTTTCTAATCATACCGACTATCGCGTCTTGGGTCCCAAATCAACCCGTAGATCGCTGAATATACAGATACCTAGGAATCTCCAATTAGCCGATCCAAGATTCCATAGACCTGCTCCGATCGAAATATTGTTGAGCGCCGGACCAACACTAGCATCACTCTGTGTCGGCCAACTTGATATCAGTCAAGCAAACGGGCCCGACTTGCGTCTGCAAAAAACGCGATTCGGATGGGTCATCGGGGGGAGCCCAACCTCGCAATCATTAGCATACGCATTTCACGCCTTCACGACGGCTTTACAGGCGGACCTCGCCCGTTTTTGGGAAATCGACGAGGGACCGCCCACCGCACGAATTTCGGAAGCGGAACGACAGTGCGAGGAGCACTTTCGAAATCACGTTCAACGCACCAACGAAGGGCGATACGTTGTCGCTCTCCCATTCAACGAAACAACTCCTCCGCTTGGATCCTCGAAAGCCATGGCAATGAAGCGACTCACTTCCCTTTGCCGTCGATTCCAACGAGACAAACAATTCGAAGCCGACTATCACGCCGTAATAGAAGAATACTTGGAATTAGGACATATGACGAAGATTACCACGGACCACTGCACGGACGACGGATATTTTCTGCCACATCACGGCGTGATCAAAGAATCCAGTCGGACTACAAAACTCCGAGTTGTGTTTGACGGATCTGCACCAACAACCACCGGAGTTTCATTAAACGACGTACTTCATACGGGACCGAAACTACAAGACGACATATTTCTTATCCTTTTAAGATTTCGTTCTCATCAGTACGTCATTACAGGCGATGTCGAAAAGATGTATCGACAATTTCTTGTGCGTCCAGTGGATCGGAAATTCCAACAAATTTTGTGGCGCAACTCTGATGGAGAAGTTGACACCTATCAACTTAACACAGTGACATTCGGGCTATCAGCGGCCCCCTATCTAGCCATTCGGTGCCTGAAACAACGGGCAGACGACGAGGGACATCGATACCCACGAGCAGCGATGGTCTTACAGCGAGACTTCTACGTCGACGATGTTCTCACAGGAGCTGATACAAAGGACGAGGCACTATCACTGAGAACGGAGCACATAGAATTGCTTAAACTAGCCGGCTTAAACATTCGAAAATGGGCAGCGAACGACCGGGAACTGCTACGAGGACTTTCCGAGCAGGACATAAACGATAAGCTGCTACTAGGCGAATCGCAAACTTTCAAAACTCTGGGTGTTGTTTGGAATTCCTTTGACTATTCGATCCTATATTCCGTCAAAATCAATCCTACCACCTCTCGAATTACGAAGAGAACAGTCAGCTCCGAAATTGCCAAGATCTACGACCCTCTTGGATTACTGGCATCAGTGATCGTTCGCGCTAAAATGTTGCTCCAACGACTTTGGACTTTAAAAATTGACTGGGACGAATCTCTTCCGGCTGACGTACACACAGAATGGAGCAAATATTATTCACAGCTACCTTTGCTAAATAACGTGAAGTTTCCACGTAAAACTATAATCAAGACTGCAGCGGAAATTGAATTACACGGATTCTGCGACGCCAGCGAAAGGGCGTATGGGGCATGCGTCTACCTTCGCACCATCACTCCGGAGGGTCATGCCTGGACACGACTCCTCACTGCAAGGTCAAAGGTGGCTCCACTCAAATCACAAACCATTCCAAGGCTGGAACTGAGTGGAGCACTTCTTCTCACATCATTGGCCACTACAGTCCTTCAAGCGTTACCAAGCAACATTTCTCGGACCGTTTACTGGACTGATTCTACAATCGTTCTACATTGGATTAATACATCACCCCATACGCTGAAAGCCTTCGTCGCGAATCGTGTGACAGAGATTCAACAGAAAACTCACACCTCCGATTGGCGCCACATTCCCACTACCGAAAACCCTGCAGATCTCATATCGCGAGGCCAATCACCCGAAGACTTCTTGCGATCAACCATTTGGCAACATGGACCGGAATGGCTCCAACAACCTGAAAAATACTGGCCGACGTGGAACCCGGTACCATTAGCTGAAATACCAGAGCAGAAGAAGGCAACATGTCTGTCCGTGACTCCGCCTGACCACAGTCTACTGGACTGGAGAGATTTTCTTCTTGGCCCAAGCTGATAAGAATTGCCGCTCGTTGCTTCCGATGGAGACAAAAACAGGATCGGGGGGGACCTCTAACCACACATGATTTAACCAATGCGCATAACAAATTGGTCAAATTGTTACAGCTCTGCTATTTTCCAGATGAAATACGTACTCTCCGAACAGATCGAAATTCTGCAGTGAAGGGGAAGGTGCAACGACTCAATCCATTTCTGGACAAGGACGAGATATTGCGAGTCGGAGGCCGACTCAGTCACTCACCAATGCCCTTCACTCAGAAACACCCAATCATTCTACCCAAATCCTCAGTTACAGCACACATTATCGAGCATGAACACCTCCTAAATCTCCACTCCGGAACTCAAGCTACCTTATATGCCTTAAGGAGATCTTATTGGCCTATCGACGGCCGTAGTCAAGTTTGGAGCACGCTGAAGAAGTGCGTATGTTGCTGCCGAGCCAATCCACCTCCAGTGGATTACGTACTGGGCGACCTTCCAGCTGCACGGATAACGGAATCTCGTCCATTTACCAACGTCGGAATTGATTATTGCGGACCGTTCTACATCAAGGAACGAAAGGATCGCAACCGACGCAAAATCAAGGTATATGTAGCAATCTTCGTATGTCTTGCAGTTAAAGCAGTCCACCTCGAGCTGGTCACCGATCTCACTAGCGAGGCCTTCATTGCTGCTCGGCGAAGATTCATCGCTCGCCGAGGATTCTGTGTAACAATTTATTCTGACAACGGTGCCAACTTCGTTGGCGCCAACAACGAATTACGAGAGCTCCGAAACCTCCTGCAGTCCGACGATCATAAGGTAAAGGTTCACTCCTTTTTAGCCGATCGACGGATCGAATGGCACTTCATTCCTCCCAACTCACCTCACTTTGGCGGGTTGTGGGAGGCTGCGGTGAAGTCCTTCAAACGACATCTCAGACGTGTCGCAGGTAACGAGCTCTTAACATTCGAAAACTTGAACACACTGATCATTGAAATCGAGTCTATCTTCGACTCCCGTCCTCTGACTCCAATATCATCTGACCCAAACGATCTTCTTGTCCTTACTCCCGGTCACTTCCTCATCGGAGATGCATTAACAAGCTTTCGAGAACGAGATTTCCGGGACACTCCATCCAATCGTCTCTCCAGCTGGCAACACATTCAAAGGGTCAAACAACATTTCTGGTGCCGCTGGCATCGAGAGTACCTGAACGAGCTAAACATCCGAAACAAATGGAGCAAGGGCAGTCACGACATCCGAGAAGGCACCGTAGTAGTCCTCAGGGAGGATAACGTACCATCCATGCAATGGCCTTTGGGCCGCGTGATCAAGGTCCATCCAGGAGTCGACGGAATCATACGGACCGCTACCGTGCAGACGGCAACAACTACCCTGGATCGTGGCGTCAAAAGACTGGTCCCCTTACCCATTCACCCAGATCCAGACGAGTCCGACCACCCACACGGAGCGAAGGAGATTCGTCAGCGACGCACCTGACTCCACACCATATCATTTGATCGGTACCCTCTCAACGGGGGGAGGATGTTACGCCACGAGGCTTAACACAGGCTGTATTTTCTAACCGTCACTCGCGGCCCTACAATGTCTCAGTCAGATCGTCTTATCTGACCGCCGGATCATATACAATGTATCGACGAGCGCATAGCTATCGCCAAGCAGCGAGTTCTCGAAACGTCGAATTTGGTCCGTTACGTTTTCCACGCAAGAACAGACATACGTGATCATAGGCGCGAACGGTGGCGTAACCTAAGTATAGTGGGGGTCGTCTTAAAGATGAGACAAAGAAATCATCTAAAGTCGATCAGTTCCTTGTGACGCGTCGAACGTTACACATTGAATCGAATCTAACACATAACGTCTGTCTCAAGCTGTTGCTTGTGCGATAGGTCTCGTTATAAGCAAACCGCTAAACAAACCTTGACTGTTATCTTTTTCGTTTATAATTGTTGATCTTTGACTGAACTTGTTGTTTCGTTATTTTTATTAAACTTTTATCAACCAACCCAGTATAGTTGTTCGTATACACTCAAACCTAACCACCTCTATTCTGGTAATAGAAATAGAGGATCAATCAGTTAGTGGCGTCGATTGTTTAATAGTAACGAGAATTTATGACTCTCGTTGACGCGTTATCCAGCGTTCGCGTCTCTCCGCGAACGGTTGAAACACACTATGTTTCATGAATTTATTTGCTAACGGTATTGAAACAAATAACAAGCAGAGGACGAACTATCCGTGAACTGTTTTGCCAACGAGTACGCTTCCAATATTTTCTGTTTGAGAAAACACACTTGTTGCTGTTGCAACTCCAAATATTTTTACAGCCGACGCCTTTGCCATGAATCATCGGCTAACATATAAAATAGAGAAAAGCCATAGTTGATTGTAATGGAAATTTAGAAAACCTCAAACTCGATATAGAAGGGAAAAATAAAGGAAAGGAAGGGAGAGATAATTGGAAGCTTGGGGCCAGGTTTAATTCACTGAAACCGGGCTGCTTGTGTCATCACAAAACAGAATTGCCAGTACGTCATTTCTGTGCTCCCGTCCTCGTATAAACGGTTTCACTCGTTAAGAAAAAACTCGTTAAAAAAAAATAGGCGGTGAAGAGAGAAAAAAGCAGACAGAGAGCGCTTTTAAAAAGCTGACGAAGCGTGTGTCACGTAAAATAAAAGAAAATTTAAAAGAAAGAAGAAAACTTTATTTTTCCTTCGTTTATACACTTATAAGACACTTCTGAGCTCTAGCCGTGACCGTACGAGACTGAGTCTCTTACAATCTTTTTACTTTCGGTGACATCTGTTCCCTCATTATCCCCACTACCCTGTAGGCGTACGTGACCGTTGCTACGCTTCTAGAACATTTTGTGGAAGGACCGTTAGTCCATAAATGAATCCTCAGGTACTCCGGCAATATACATTGTCGCCAAGGTCGCCATGTGTTTCCCTCATCGGTCCATCGGGTTCGAAGTATGCCAACCGGGACACCATCCTGCCCGCGGTGTGTGTGTGTGTGTCCTGGTCTCTGATGTGATTTACGTTACACGTGCGTTGCCACAACGAGACACACGGTGCTATTTGTCGTTTTAAATTGCGCCGCAACTTGTTTTTGAGATCTTTGCTAGAGACACGTGAAAACACGTTGGAAGTATATTTCTTGTTTTTGTGGAATTTAGCTGGAAAATGAAAAATAACGTAAAACATGTACTTACGACTTACAGGGTAATTGAATGTATACACTGTAATAACCAGCGATTTAAGGCTTTAAAAGATCGAAAGAAAAGAAAAGAAAAGAAGAAAGATTATATGTTGTGGCAGTCTAACTCGATCTAAGGAAATAGAGAGGGAAGGGGGGGCAAAGCTTGTTAATCTGGAAAGAATACAAGCATCAGTTTCAAGCACTTACAGGGAATCAAGCGAGCTTGTTAAGGTCGTAAGTTGGACAATTATCCCGTGTTAGGTTCAATCAGCTTAGTCCTACACAAAACTGATCCAATCATGCGAAAACAAATGTATTCTGATTTTTGTCGCAGATATTTCTGGTCTACGCACTCCAGTGCCCGCACAACTCATATTGAAACGCCTGATTTTCCCATATTCTACAGCGATAACATTACCTGATTTTTTACAACCATGAAGGACTCGAAAATACTTGCAATCTTCATCTGTTTGCAAATTATTTTCGTCACTTTCGTCCCGTCAGGGGCTGGTAAGTTGATACTGATTAATTATACCATCGAAATTCTATATAATGGCTACAAAAAATATTTGCATCATCACCCTCATTTCCTAATGAAGCGCGTTTTTTTACCAAGTTTTATATTTCATTTCATAGTATCAAATCTCTGTAGTTACACGAAAGTATTAAATGATAGGAAACTTGATATACACGAATTTAATTAATTAATAAGTTACCGTTAATTAATAAGTACACCGTTAACGCTTGCATGCTGGTCGTTAAAACACATGCTGCGCGAATAGGGTACACAGCGATTCATTTAACTCGCCTTGAATTAGTTTTAGAAAGACAAACATGGACAGGGATAATTTTTGTCACGAGCCGTTTAATTTATTCGTTCATTAGAACGAATTAATTTACACCTGCTGAGATCGCGATTGATGTGACAAATTCGAAATCTTGTTACATATAAATATTTTTAAACAACCACGTCGTAAGCTTTGTATATTTTTGAATCGCAACGAAACTGTTCAGAGAAATGCTGAAATTATTAATTAGAAAAGGAGATTTCTACGGATCGTTGTAAAAGTGTCAGGGAAAATATTCGTGAAACAGTTACGTTGTTACAAGTTCTACAAGAAGAAATATTGAAAATCACGTTCCACTTATTCAGTTGCGCGTGTAAAAGGTATCTTGCGTTCGCGCAAAAAATCTCTGAAGGATACATGCTTTATAATAATTGGAGTGTCGAAGTTGTTACGCGGATCGGCGTACACGTACCTTTTAATGAAACTAGGTTACCCATTCGTTATTCGTTCCTAATTTTCAGCTTCACGATTTTTACGCAATAAAATTTTATACACCTGTTCGATTTATAAATGATTCAATTCAAATTTAACAGAATTAAAGTTGAAATAATCATTTGTACTTCATTAAAAGGTTCTTTCAGCATCTCGTTTTAATATTTTTATTGGTAATATTTTGTTGATCGTTATATATAAATGGAGTTTTTCAAAGGAGAGACATTTTAAGGTAGGAAATGGACATACATTTATAATAAGAATTCAGAAGAAAGAATATTTCATACAGAAAGAAATATTCCGTATGTATAAATAACTACGCTCTGAATTTTATATGTATCGGATATTCCTTCTGGTTAATGTATCTGATGTTTTTTCACGCGAGATAGCGTATATTTGCATCTATATGTCTCTTCGTTTCTCAGTAGTAAAACTTAGCATTCCTGCGGCTGATAAGTAGTTACGCACTGACAACGAGAAACATAAAATGAGTAAGAAGCATGAGACATTCTATAAGAAAAATATAGTTGTTTTTATCTTTCATTGCATATTCGTCAGAATATTGTTAATAAATATTTAAGTTAAGATTTCAGTTGAAATAAATACATAGGATTAGACATTTATTTATATATGTATCTATGAACGCATTTGACATAAAATTTTGATAACGACTAAAATTATATATTCTGATATTAAATTAATTTAATGAGAATAAAAAACTAATTTTTTTAAACAAGATTTTGTATAAAGTTATATTTATTAGGAAAAGTTCGTTCATCCCTTTATAATATGATAGGATTAGACTCATAGCTGTGTAAATCATTTCATGGAATAGTATATGTGTGCGTGTGTGTTCTAAGTTTTTACTATAAAAATGCTAAATGTACTAGGAGACGTTTTTAAAAATTCATACATTTTTCTTCATCAAACATATCAATCGTTATATTGAAAAGTTAATTATCTTTTATTTGTTTCGAGCTGCACATTGATTGAGACATTCGTGTTGGTTATAATTGCGAATTTAACGCAACGAAGTTGTTTGAATCCCTTGCAAGCATGTAAATATATCTTCGAATTAATTGGTCAATTACTTGAGGTTGGAATTGAAAGAAAGGGAAAGGTGGAGGAGAAGTCTTGCGTTTGAATGCGGGACGCTTTTAAAGCCCACAGTTCGCTGAAATTGCCAGAGAATTCAATTAAATGGCAAATTAAACCATTGAACTGAATCTGTTTCCAATCGCGAGCTTAGAAATTCTATCCTTTGAATTTTTATATCAGTCAACTTTCTTTTTGTACGTACGGTAACGAATATAATTCATGAATTAATGAAGTATGTAATTGGATGAAAGTTCTTCTTCCTGGATTCAGTTTAGACTAAGAAAAATTATATAATAACGAAATTATCAACTTAAAATTGATAGAGTGTGATAGTTTTTTTTTTTTTTTTTTTTTTTTTTTTTTGCGTGAGGAGGGGAAAATGCTGTTACGCATACCCAGTGATCCGCATCACTGGGTTATGTGGGACTCGGGCGGATGTTGTTGCCATACCCACTAAAAACCCCTCCTCCTTTTTCCTTTACTTTGAGGACAGACAACCCCGGTAAAACCTGTCGGCAGTCATCAGGGTTGTCCTTTCATGCCCCGTTGTATCTTCTTCTTCAGGCAGTTATTCTGTATATTCTGTATTGCTCTCGTCATCTTCTCAGCTAGTTCAGAATACTGGGCTGATCTCCTTCTGTGGTTCTTTGTTGTCTTGTATCTCTGCCTTCACTGCTCCGCGTAGTTGTTGTTGCTCTCGTTCTCCTCTTTGCTTCCTTCAAGGCCTTCGCTGTCACCCTCCTGTGAGACATGACGGTCTTGCGAAATTGCCTGAATTTATCTCAGCTCTCGTTCTTGGCGGTCACCGTGGCGATCAGATTGTCCACGTCTATGTTCTCGCCAAGAGCGTTCTCCAGCTCAATCCTTCTGTACGTTCACTTCGGGCACGTGAAGAGGGCGTGCTCTGCATCGTCGTTAGGGTCTCCACAGTCGAGACAGTTGCTGTCGCTGCACTTGCCAATCCTCTTTCTATAGACACCGAAACTCCTGTAGAGGTGGCCGTGTGTGCGTTATATATTTATTGGACGTGCGTGATAGCTGTGGTAGTTGGGCCTGGTCCGCTGTAATTGTCACTGGGGGCTGTAGATGTCGCTGCCGTCGTCCGACACTAGTTAGTGTCGAGTGCCGCCACGCTCCCATGCCCGGTTAACAGCTGCATGGTGTGATGATCGATGTCCATCTTCTTTTTGGTAAATAGCAGCGCACTCGGTATTAATTTCCTTGCGCCTCCAGTTCCCCCTTCAGCTCGTTGCCGTCATCCGCGCCGATCTTGGTCTTATGGATCTTGTTCCATTCGTAAGTCTCTCCGAGCATCTTTATCTTTATGTAGATCGGGAGATTTCCGGTCAACACGCAAAGTGCCGCGTGAGAGACGGTACGATATGCCGTCGTTGTTATGCACAGGGCCGTTCGTTGTGCCCGTTTCAGCTTCTTCCTGTTCTTATCGGTATTCGCTAAGCTAATTCTTCTTTCTGAACCCATACTGCCTCCGATGGAACGGGTCCGTTCCGATGCATCTCTCGATGATCTTCTTAAAGCATTTTTCCCAGATCTTGTTCATGGCTGGGAGTATGCTTATCGGCCGGTACGCGTTAGGGAGACTGGGATCCTTTCCCGGCTTCCTTAGCAGTATTACTCTGGCCGTCTTCCAGCAGTCTGGTTCCAGCTTGCTTCCAGCTCCTGCTTCCAGCAGTCCAGGAGTCTTCCATCGACTCCTGCAGCCTTCTTGGTGTTCATTCTTCCGGCGGCATCGACGACATCGCCTTCGCCGATGACGACGCTGAAGCTGATGTCTCCTTCTTCTTCGGTCTCTGCCTCTTCGCGGCCCTCGTAATGGGAGGGTCCGTGTCCCATGGTGAATAGCCTCTGTAGGACTGCTTCCACCATGTCGATCGGCATGTCGTTGGTTGGTTTCTTGCTTTTGCATCTCTTCATGACTGTGCGATAGGGTTTGCCTTCTTGCTTTCCTGTATGGATGGAAACGCGTTCGAAAAGTAGAACGGAGTAATTAGCGATGCACGATCCCAGGCTGGTGAATATTTTTCCATCGGGAAAAGTCAGGTCGAGCGATACAAGATTTATATGCTCGTTCTGCCAGTTATTTCAACGTCTGTTACGCGATAGAAAATGAACATAAATGAATAATAAATGTATTACAGCCATAAAGATTGCTTGATGTACGCCACCGTTTTTCCCCTATTTCTCCGATACAATTTTCCTTTTTTTTTCTTTGCCAAACACTTTACTAATCGGTACGTATTCGAATTATCCTCAATTATTCTCGGTTGTTTCCGTTTCCTTTGGATTTACATAAGTACTCGTTTGATGTACGTGCAGAGTGAGATAATAACTATTAACAGCTATAAAATAAGAAGCGAAAATACGTTGAAACTCGACTTCTAGATTCGCGAGACTTTGCAGAGCTTCGAAACTCTCGTGTTTCAAACCTAATAAAAAGTTGTAGAGGGAGAATTACATTGCGAGATCTGTTAAGGAAAATCGTATCGTTCTAATAGGATTATTTCAGCGAGGGAAATTCCGTGTTGCGTGTAACGCGTTGCAAAGCCATGAGCTTTCTTTCGGGTTAATATACATAATCGCCTTATCGAACTTTCCATCTAAACCGTTGCGCTCACACGTGAATTTTGCATTTCAATCTTCTTACTTGCAGTCCAGTCCAGTTTAGTGTGACTAAGCTAAATGTTTCAGCCCTTCCAGGTAGAATATGTTTTATAGAGAGACGTACAACTCTATGAAGGGGAGATCAATAAATTGGGTTATCTTTAAATCACTGACAATTATTTCATGGACACGATTTCACCGACAGCGAATCCACCGGCAATGTCTATCAAAGTTTATGTACCGATACACCGAGTGAAATCACCCACAATCATTTCACCAATATTCTCCTTTGTCGATAATTATCATGTTTGCCACTACATGTTATCGTTGATTATATGTCTTTATTTACACATTCGTTTACGCGCATAACGAGATAAACGAAGAAACGAAAATGATATGTTGTCATGATGTATTGTTAAATTACTAATTAACACGAGTTATATATCTACCTACATGAAAGCTTCTAAATATCAATTATAATTCATGAAAGCACACAAGCTATTTTGCTATACACAAATGGAATTATAAGGAAATGTTACGTGCTAATGATTTAACGAAATTTATTCTTCTGTACATTTGACATTTCTGTATTATTACTTGTGTACTTTCTGCTCTTGTTTACGTCATCGGAAGTAAAATTACGTTAAGCGAATCAGCTAATCTATTTGAGCGATTCAATGGCTCGGTCTTCTCTTATGCGACTACCAAGTAGAAGATAAGTTCTTGGTTATATAACATTTTATAACATCCAAATTAACTTTTTTTTTCTTTTTCTTTTTCTTTCTCTTTTTCTTTTGTTCCCCTTTTTCTATTTCTTTTTTTTTCCTTTCTTTTTTTCTTTTTTTTCCCTTTATCTTTTTCTTTTTTTTTCCTTTCTCTTTTTCTTTTTTTTTCCTTTTTCTTTTTCTTTTTTTTTTTACGTGGAGGACACCAAGCCACTTTTGAGGGGGGGGGGGGACGTGGCGTGGTAGTGAACATCCAAATTAACTGGGGCACTAATTAGCTGAAGCTTCTAGTCAAACCTGGTATCAGTCTTTGTACGCAAAGGCATTCATTACAATCGTTTATAGTTTGAAGAAACACCGTTACAAATTCGTGATATAAGAGAAAGCGATTCAAAGCTCGGATTCATTTGTTGGAACGACGCCGTGGGCAAAAGTAGATAATGGAAAACTTTCTTCCAAGACCAATTGATAGCGCTGACGTAATTAAAATGTGACGATATTGCCAGCGACGTTTCTCCAAATAGACGACTAACTTATTTACGAATTGCCGCAACACGATTGCCGCTGGTGATACGGTTAGTAATCACTTTATTGAATTTTCGCTTGACGTGACATCGTCGAGTTCCTAGAGAGATTCTTCTCCCTTGTAAAACTATGTTTCTGCAACGACTGTATTTGTTGAATTACCGTTCGTGAACAAGTCCTTCTCTTTATTACGTGTAATAGATACTTCTTTTGAAGTTTTAAATTACATTGGTAATTTTCTATAATTTATTACTCGAATATGGTAATTTTTTCTTAAAAAGTTTGCTTTTTCTACAATTATTTTACTACAAAACCCATCAAAAACATGATGTATGTATATATACCCTCAAATATTATCGGTTTATTCTCAAGCTATAGTTCAATTTCGGAAATTGCCAATTAAAATCATAAAAAAAACACAGAAAGTTCGTTAAAATATGCGATTTTCCAATCAAGATATAGAATTTATTCGAGTAATATAGATTACAGTAGCGATGGTGACGGCAACGATGAATGGACTGATTCTTCGTGCGAAAATAAATTGGAAGCGCAGAACGATGCATTGTTTCAGGGAATATCGATTTTCAAGCATGGTTTTAAAGTACGTGTGCGCGTGACTAGGTTTGTTAATTAATGCCGCTCCCAGGTTTTCAATATATAAATGTGACACCTACATATCTTTAAGCTTAAAACAATTGGACTAACAATTTCATTAAATTTAAATCAATATTTATCTTTTTAAACGCAACAATATTTTTAATGACAACTTCACGTGTAAATCAAGTGCATACATATTCGATCGTTCTTGAAAACCTGATTCTCTGCGAAGAGAAAAAATCCTTGAATAAAGATTTGATCTACGTTTTATATGCTACGTTTTACATCCACCTCTTTTCAGATATACCCCTCTATTTAAAATCATAGATCGTCACACTCTATAGGTATTTCCCTGAAAAGGTTAAAGTCGTTTTGTATAAAAGCCAATTCAAAGGGGAAGGAAATTCTGCGAAAAATTCTTTCAGATTTCCCTATGTTTGAGCTCGAATCAAAGCAATCCTGTATAATAGGATAGGATGATAGGATGATTCTGTATTATTCCTTGTGTACTTTCTGTTCCTGTTATTTACAATAGGATGATTATGCGTTTAACTTCTCATAGAATCTCTCTGATTCCGTATGATATCGTCAGTGTTTTTGAAATATGTTATTGATGTCGTAACGTCAACCGTTTCCAGTGCAAATTCAATTTCGAATCGCAATTTCCATGTTTGCGTGGCAAAAGCGTAAAATCGATAACGCACGCAAACATGTCTTCTTTGCTAATGGCGTACTATAAATATAAATATTTGAATAAATATTGCGAATTTCATATTGCTAAAAGATTTATACTATTCGTTCGTAAATAATCGTCGGATCTATATTTAAGTGGAAACTGCTGCATTAGATCTCTTTTCTTACTTAAAATTATTTGGATTGGTAACTTGGATGTAGCATGTAATTTATTCTTCCTTTATAAATAGTGTACAGAAGATACCAATTCAAAGAAATGGAAGGAAAGTCTAAAAGCAAAGAAAATCTACAGGAAGATAAAACGTTCGAGCCTTGCCAGGCTATATAAGATGCTAAATAATTTCATTTTGACAATGGTCCTACATCCTACTATGCATAAATTTAATATTAATATCAGCAGGTTTCATGCCAAGTATTACATCTAACGTATAACCACAAGCCCTGGTTTTAAATGCCTTATAGTAACACCGAAAAGATTATTCAGTTGGATGTCTGACTCAACATCAATATTTTACTTAGAAGATAATACGTCGAGAGCATGTTGGTGGATGGAATGGGAGATGAATGAAGGCTTACTTCTGTAAAATACGTAAAATGGTAGTCGGAATGAATTTTGGCGCTTGGGGACAGAAAAAGAGCTGACTGACACTGTCATACACCTGAATTTATAAAATTTTGAAAATCGATGTAACCTTTGAACTTTATCGTATTCTGTTTCATAGCACAAATTATTCTTCCCGAAATGTACGTTTAGTGTTATAATATATTTGACCAACGGTTCTCAAATACTAGTTTTGCAAAAGCAATGGTGGAATTGGAGCAATTCTTTCTTCTTTCATTCTTTGAATGACCTGGATTTTCGAGTAGTCTAGTGACGATTGATCCGTACAATTAATCGATTTCTTTTTATTACACAAGTGCAAGAAATTCCGCTTTGAACGCAGATGTTGCAACATCGAATGCCTGAACCCCACAGAAGATCCGACCGCATTTAATGTCACTACCGTCGATGATTCACCCAGAAATGGTTCACTTCAGAACCATAGTCCCATATCTGGAAGCGTCAATCACTATGTGTCACATAGTCATATGTGGATGCTGAGCTTATTGATGGTAATTGTAATATTTTAATTTTTTTTATTCTATATTTTCGACTTCTTTTTTCGAGTAGAATCACCAATTTTCCGCTTGTACTATCAATTACCAACCAGCCCGTATGACAAAATTCTATTTTAAACACAAAACTCGCCATGAGTGGCTATTTTGTTTACGAAATTAAACGAATTTAATAAATGAAATGGCAAGGAAGGAACTACAAGTGACCGTCAAACTATTTTTATGCTTGAAAAGTAATTCGCGAAGTAATATAAAATAATACTACTGATTTGTGTCTCTTTCAGAACTTTTTCTTAATCTCTTGTTTTTTCCCTTCAAATTTATTATTTATTATTTATTCGGTGTCACGAAAACCGATTAAATATTGTCAGTTCTCGTTCAATTGTCACTTCAAAGTTGTTAGTTCAAAGGTTCTCATACATCATAAAGCAAGGGACCAAATCTTTAACTTATTACAAATTAAACCTTTTATTGTAATTACGAAAATTATGAAAGTCCCAAGCGAAACAAGTAGGGAACATGAACTGCTCAGCGAACCAAAGAACGGCTCAGTGACAAAATTAATAAAGTAAGGATCACAAATATTACAACATTACACTCTTACATCACATAATAGTTCTCTATACAAAAGATATATAGCGAATCGACTTTTCACAACGATAAGAATCAACAGAACCAATTAAGACCAGGCGAAACTCTCATAAGACAACAATATCAGAGGGATCAAATCAGCGATTTTAATCTATGTTACAAATTATAGTTATCAAGAAAAATTGCTCTTTTCACGAAAATTATGCTGATGACACACTCACAATGCATTTTATATTTGATAGTCGGATGTGCTCGTGGCCATCAGGAGTATAAAGACGACGTTTTTAGAAAATGACAGCGCTGTCGGGTTTTAAAAGCTTTTATTTTTTTATTCATCATTACGAAGATTGTGATGGAAGAACGTAATGGGGTAAAATCTGACTATTCCTTAATGAAGAATGCTTAAAGAGATTCTATAGAAAACGGTGATCGTTTCGTTGGGTAGTTCATTCGAATTTTGATCAGGATTATTGAGATAGAAGGGTCGAGAGCTTCGTGGAATATAAACTTTGACGCTTCGACGCTTCATCTCTTTTCAAGCTCACCAGTCACAAACCATGGTTCACTGAATATATCTTTTTGGAAAATCCTTTTTGGATTTTCGTACGAGAAACATGGTATGTTTGACAAGGGATTTTCTTTTGAGGCAATTTAGAGTGACAAAAAGGTCTTTCTGTTAGGTAGCTTGACGAGAAAAATGTTTTATTAATAACGTAAATGGAACGAGTAGTTACGAATTTAAATAGAATATGACCAAATGGAATATATATCTTCTCTTCGACTTTCATAAGCTGAAAGCCCCGTATCTAAATTTTATCTTAATTATTTGAAGCAAAAAGTATGTTTTCTGAAACTTTCGTTTCTCGTGATGAGTACTTTATGATGCAATAAAAAATTTTGTCTGAAAATTATACTCAAGATCAATTTCATGATCCATTTTCTCTAACAGATCTCCATCTTCCACAGCTATAACAAATAATTTTTTCACACTCTATACATTTAACATCGATTATAATTCTGATAATTGAAACACCGAACATCAATGTGTTTATTCACTACGCCAACACAGATAACAATTAACATTGATATATAATATATATTTGACGATATATATCTGAAAGAATAGAAATTTCATTTAATCGACTATATGACCATACTCGGTTAAGTACCAACAACGACTATCTATCAACCTTATCTTACTTCCTCAAAGATATAGAAAGACTTTAAAAATTTCAGCCATGTGATTTGGTCCTTTAAAATTTAGAAGTAATATAACGATAAAATACCATCAAAACCTTTAAATTTAACGCACGAAAACATGTCTTCTTTGCTAATGGCGTACTATAAATATAAATATTTGAATAAATATTGCGAATTTCATATTGCTAAAAGATTTATACTATTCGTTCGTAAATAATCGTCGGATCTATATTTAAGTTGAAACTGTTGCATTAGATCTCTTTTCTTACTTAAAATTATTTGGATTGGTAACTTGGATGTAACATGTAATTTATTCTTCCTTTATAAATAGTATACAGAAGATACCAATTCAAAGAAAGTTCAGCAAACTGACAATATTTAATCGGTTTTCGTGACACCGAATAAATAATAAATAATAAATTTGAAGGGAAAAAACAAGAGATTAAGAAAAAATTCTGAAAAATTCTGACACAAATCAGTAGTATTATTTTATATTACTTCGCGAATTACTTTTCAAGCATAAAAATAGTTTGACGGTCACTTGTAGTTCCTTCCTTGCCATTTCATTTATTAAATTCGTTTAATTTCGTAAACAAAATAGCCACTCATGGCGAGTTTTGTGTTTAAAATAGAATTTTGTCATACGGGCTGGTTGGTAATTGATAGTACAAGCGGAAAATTGGTGATTCTACTCGAAAAAAGAAGTCGAAAATATAGAATAAAAAAAATTAAAATATTACAATTACCATCAATAAGCTCAGCATCCACATATGACTATGTGACACATAGTGATTGACGCTTCCAGATATGGGACTATGGTTCTGAAGTGAACCATTTCTGGGTGAATCATCGACGGTAGTGACATTAAATGCGGTCGGATCTTCTGTGGGGTTCAGGCATTCGATGTTGCAACATCTGCGTTCAAAGCGGAATTTCTTGCACTTGTGTAATAAAAAGAAATCGATTAATTGTACGGATCAATCGTCACTAGACTACTCGAAAATCCAGGTCATTCAAAGAATGAAAGAAGAAAGAATTGCTCCAATTCCACCATTGCTTTTGCAAAACTAGTATTTGAGAACCGTTGGTCAAATATATTATAACACTAAACGTACATTTCGGGAAGAATAATTTGTGCTATGAAACAGAATACGATAAAGTTCAAAGGTTACATCGATTTTCAAAATTTTATAAATTCAGGTGTATGACAGTGTCAGTCAGCTCTTTTTCTGTCCCCAAGCGCCAAAATTCATTCCGACTACCATTTTACGTATTTTACAGAAGTAAGCCTTCATTCATCTCCCATTCCATCCACCAACATGCTCTCGACGTATTATCTTCTAAGTAAAATATTGATGTTGAGTCAGACATCCAACTGAATAATCTTTTCGGTGTTACTATAAGGCATTTAAAACCAGGGCTTGTGGTTATACGTTAGATGTAATACTTGGCATGAAACCTGCTGATATTAATATTAAATTTATGCATAATAGGATGTAGGACCATTGTCAAAATGAAATTATTTAGCATCTTATATAGCCTGGCAAGGCTCGAACGTTTTATCTTCCTGTAGATTTTCTTTGCTTTTAGACTTTCCTTCCATTTCTTTGAATTGGTATCTTCTGTATACTATTTATAAAGGAAGAATAAATTACATGTTACATCCAAGTTACCAATCCAAATAATTTTAAGTAAGAAAAGAGATCTAATGCAACAGTTTCAACTTAAATATAGATCCGACGATTATTTACGAACGAATAGTATAAATCTTTTAGCAATATGAAATTCGCAATATTTATTCAAATATTTATATTTATAGTACGCCATTAGCAAAGAAGACATGTTTTCGTGCGTTAAATTTAAAGGTTTTGATGGTATTTTATCGTTATATTACTTCTAAATTTTAAAGGACCAAATCACATGGCTGAAATTTTTAAAGTCTTTCTATATCTTTGAGGAAGTAAGATAAGGTTGATAGATAGTCGTTGTTGGTACTTAACCGAGTATGGTCATATAGTCGATTAAATGAAATTTCTATTCTTTCAGATATATATCGTCAAATATATATTATATATCAATGTTAATTGTTATCTGTGTTGGCGTAGTGAATAAACACATTGATGTTCGGTGTTTCAATTATCAGAATTATAATCGATGTTAAATGTATAGAGTGTGAAAAAATTATTTGTTAGAGCTGTGGAAGATGGAGATCTGTTAGAGAAAATGGATCATGAAATTGATCTTGAGTATAATTTTCAGACAAAATTTTTTATTGCATCATAAAGTACTCATCACGAGAAACGAAAGTTTCAGAAAACCCCTGGATCGTAAATAATTCGTTCTTTTGAAAAAAGCTGTTTAAAATTTCTTATACTAATCCCTATACTAATTGTGTATACTAATTGTATTTAGTATATTATGTTATAAATAATGGTTAATATAAGTATCAAAATAAATAGACAACAATTAATTAGATAACATCGTAATAACATAATATAATATAATGGGCGTAATCATATACAGTAAAACTTAGAAAATATGCTCTGGATGAATTCGGTGAAAATTATCCTTTGTTCCGTGGTATATATAGGCAAAAACGAATGGTAGACCGCAGCATAATAGTTTCCAACCATCCACAATTGTTCTAATTCCTCACTCGACGTCTTTCATGTTCATTCATGTAGGAAAAAGTATGTTATCGTTTAATAATAAGCTTTTAAGCGTTTAATAACATCTCGTCGAGTAGAAATTCCACACGAAGCAGTGAGAAAAATAATATTTGAAGAAGATCTATGTTCTCAGCTTCGTCGTGTGCAAGAACTTTGTAGGATAGATTGTATCATGCGATGAAAATTTTATACTTGTAAGTTAAGAAAATTGGAACGAAAATTCACGTTGTCTCAAAGATATCTTGTTTTTGGATAGAAATAGTTACTTTACTAACAACATTCTCAATATTAAGGATATGAACATCTTTGATTTAATCAAAGCCGCTGGAATACGCTAGATATTTCATATCTGACTTAAACATGTACTGCGACGAGCGAAAAAAGTAAACACATAAATGTAAAAGACTAATTTTTCAAGTGATCGGTAAAGATTAGGTAACAGTAACTACAAGTTATTATTAACGAAATGTAATAGTTAATTTTCATTAACATTAATAATGTACAAAACATTTTACAAAAATGGACATCTCAAACCATGTTTACAGTTTTGCACATTAATTATACTCGTCGAATCAAGGTTTCAACATAGGTATTTCGTCCACTAGTACTACTTCACGTTTATTATATCCAATAGAATTAACTACTATTTAGGTAAATTATTTTGTGGAATGGTCAAATAATGCTCTTTTCTCATTATACCTTCGACATTCGCTTTCTACATAAAATCAACGGGCTGTGTTTACACTTTTGCTTGTCACGGCGTATCAAGGAAGATTGAAATGTAAAGTAATTCGCACAAAAAAGTAGATATTAGTATTGATGTTATTGTATTCCATATTTGACCTTAAAATATGAATAAAATCAGTCTAAGTATTAATGAAATTTCAAACATTTTTTCTAAAACAACGGAACTTTCCTTTCTAATGAGCACTATATGATGCAATAGAAAAACAATTTGACACTGAAAATTGTGGTCAAGATCAATTTTGCGCTACACTTATTTAACCAATTTTCATCAAATCGAAGGTGTAGAATGGCTTGAAAAAAATACCGCGATAAATACTTTTTTGACACTTTGTACAAAGGTGTATATCAATGTGTATATCGATACACATACTCTGTATGTGCATATCCGTGGTATATATATCCGTTTTTCGAAGCAAAATGTCATCTACCTGTTCAAAAGAGCAAAGCAAAAACATTACATAGAGGGTTTGTTACTGTTAACACTCTCTATTTCCGTGCGTAAAGTATCCAACCAGATATCCAGGAACAGCTTTCAGGGAACGAGATTGAATATTTGATCGAATATATTTAATATGGCAATGTTACGTATAACAATATACGTATGGAATTTTAAAAGTCACGAGGGTTGCAGCGGACTCAATTTTAATGTACATTAAACATTTTGCTCATTGATGACCTTACCTTAATTTTTTTCTCCTTCCTCACTTTCTTCTCCTATGCGAGTGACACAGCAAGATTGATAGTAACAAGCGATTTCATTAAAACACAATCTCCTTTTCCATTTGATGAACACGATACGAGACGAGGGAATGATTTAGGAACACGACTTTCGAGCGGTTTCAACAACTATTAAGTTTCATTTATAGCAACGAACACTGCCAAAGACGTAATCAATAAGATTCGCGTAGGTGCCGTAGATGACGTAGATGAAAAAAACGTAGATCAAACGTAAATGACGAAATTATACATTAATTTATTTTAACGCGTTAAAATTACGCTAATGACAGTTGTTCCATTCAATTTGTTCACATATTTGAGCCCTATATGGAACAAAGTGAACGGAACATCTGCAAACGTGTTAACCGGACAACGACGAATTTTCACATCTACTCCACGAAGCTTCACATATATCAATGACCACTACCGTAGTCATGGTCAAACATAGATGACGAAGTTATGTATTGATTCACTTTAACACGTTCAGATTACGCTAGTGACACTTGCGCAGTACTATTTGTTCATATATTTAAGCCCTATATGCAACAAAGTGAACGTAGCATCAGCAAGCGTGTTAATTGGACAACCACGAATTTTCACATATATTGCACGAAGATTCGTATATAACAATGATCACTGCCATAATCATGGTCAAACGTAGATGACGAGATTATGCATTAATTCACTTTAAAAATTACGCTAGTGACACTTGCGCAGTACTATTTGTTCATATATTTAAGCCCTATATGCAACAAAGTGAACGTAGCATCAGCAAGCGTATTAATTGGACAACCACGAATTTTCACATATATTGCACGAAGATTCGTATATAACAATGATCACTGCCATAATCATGGTCAAACGTAGATGACGAGATTATGCATTAATTCACTTTAAAAATTACGCTAGTGACACTTGCGCAGTACTATTTGTTCATATATTTAAGCCCTATATGCAACAAAGTGAACGTAGCATCTGCAAGCGTGTTAATTGGACAACGACGAATTTCGTTTCGCAAACACGGACACGTGATACATTTTGAAGTTACGTGGACGCGAGAGTAATTCGTTCCCTTAAATTGCTCAATTTCCATTTCTTTCGCCATGTATATTCGAGTATTTGCATTTGAATTGCAGAGCAGTGGGAAGTAACGGCGCACGTCGTTGATATATCGACAGGAACATGAATTCTTTTTTCATAGGATGAATACTTTTTTCATCGAATTATTAAACCGAATCAAGTTTTCAAATCCAATCATTTAATTTCATCGTTTTACATCGAACGTTTCAATCTTTTTTCTTTTAAATACCTTACCTATATTTCATCTCGTTGAATATTCCATATTTTTAATGCTACTACCACTTATTGGTAATTTCAAATATGTAATTATCGTTCTGAAGTTAGAAATTCGAAATAACATTCGTCAGTATATGATTCTACGTTTATATAGTAGTAATAAAAATGATACAATGAGTTTCGGTAAATAACCAATAAAAATTTTTGTTCCTTTTTCTTTTTCTTTTTTTTTTTTTTTTTTTTTTTGGTTTTATGTATCCAAGGTCGAGAATAAACTATGTGCACGTTTCTTGTATTCGTTTCTTGTATTTTTATGAGGAATTCAGTCTTTTTACGCCACAAGAGTCTCAACGTTTTCGTTTTCACGCCTACGTTACGCTCGTTAAACACGTTCCAACAAGACCCATGAATAAGGATAACAGCTTTAATGTTTTCACATGTTTGACACAATGTTTCACACAAAAACGTAGAGACTAAGAAGCATATGGGCAGGACCCATAGAACACCGGAGGACAAACGCAAACTAAACAACGCAACTAGAAAACTATCCTAAACTATAAAAAACTACAATAACTGACCGTTTTCACAAATATCTCGCCAGCTTGTCCCCCACAGCCGACTCCAACTACTCACTATGGAAGGCCTCCAGGAACTCACGCGCCTCCCACAAATAATACCTCCAATCCGCCGTCCGCAGGGTGGATGGGCGCGTAGCCCTATAGAAAAAGCCAACCTATTTGCCAAACACTTGACCTGAAGTATTCCAACTCCATTCCTCCATAGCTGCAGCGGACGTTACCGAATATCTGCACACTCCCTTCCAAATGTCCCCTCCTATTGAACCCTTCACTTCTTCAGAGATCATAGAAGCAATCAGTCGCCTAAACCCAAGAAAGCAGCAGGTCACGACCTAATAGGAAATAAAGCAATCAAGGAACTTCCGATAAAAGGGATTGCACTCATCGCATCAATCTTTAACGCTATCCTCCGCCTTCAACACTTTCCCTAGGCTTGGAAAATCCCACTGATCACCCTCATCCCTAAACCCGGTAAACCAATATATGAAACCAGCTCCTATCGCCCAATCAGTCTTTTACCTACCCTGTCTAAAACTATTCGAGAGGATGCTCACGAATGCGTCTCCTTCCACTCCTAGAAGAATTGAAAACACTCCAGACCACCAATTCGGCTTCCGAAAACACACTCAACAGTAGAGCAAATCCACCGCATAACCCACATGATCAGCCAAACCCTTGAAAAGAAAAAATACTGCTCAGCGGTATTCCTAGACATCCCAACAGGCATTCGACAAAGTATGGCATAAAGGGCTACTCTACAAGCTCAAAAAGATCCTACCTCATCCATACTACTCCATCTTAAAATCCTACCTAACCAACAGACAATTCATAGTTAAATGTCTAGGCGCCACTTCCGCAACATTCCCAATAGAATCCGGCATACCCCAAGGTAGTGTCCTCGGACCCCTACTGTTTTCCATCTACACTGCCGACTTACCTATAGCAAACGAGGTAACAATAGCAACATTTGCCGACGACATAGGCACTATTAGCTACCCACGCAGACCCGGCAATTGCCTCATCCACTCTCCAGCGAAGTATCGACACCATGGAAAAGTGGTTCCAAAATGGGGTTTCAAAATAAACGAAAAAAAATCCTCTCATGTAACCTTCACGCTCCGAAAACAAACCTGCCCCCAGGTCACCATTAACAACACAATAATCCCAAGCAAGGACTCCGTAAGATACATGGGCATGACCCTGGACAGGAGGCTAACTTGGAAAAAACATATCTCAGAAAAAACAAAGCAACTAAAGAAAAATTAAGAAAATTCTATTGGTTCACGGGCCGACGCTCCAAACTAAACATACAGAACAAAATAATCCTCTACAAGGCCGTAATAAAACCTGTCTGGACCTATGGAATCCAACTATGGGGAACAGCAAGTAATTCCAACATTGAAATACTCCAACGCCTTCCAATCGAAAACGCTAAGATCCCTATCAAATGCACCCTGGTATGTTACCAACGAAACAATCCACCGTGACATCAAGATACCTACAGTCAAAGATGAATACACAAGTCCAGAAGCCAGATATAACACAAGAGTCACAACCACCACAACCCACTAGTCACCCAACTACTGGACACGACGGACCGATCTACATTTATCATATTTTATATAAAATTAGAAGGGACCTTTAAAAAAATTGCATGCAACAACACACTTACAGGTACTCTTGAATTAGTTTTTCTACATGTCCGATTATGTCTTTATATGTATATGTCAATTCAAATTTATTTTCTTAAATGTCCCTTAATGAAAAACTAACACTTCATATAACTTTGAACTTTTGAGTTCTTAGAATATTCTGATTTAGTCACTGGCTGTACCATAAATTCATTTACAGATATTATATTTCCACCAAGAGCTAGTTTTATTATGAGCCTTCCTGCATTCATCATACGAATCCTTCTATTTGACCATAATTATTACTTTGTTCTCCAGCTATAATTTTCCACAAATGTTCCTTCTCGATTTTAACTTCTTCCTCTTCTTTTTTGAAATCTGTATTTTTCTTCTGCAATGCTACTTTGTCTGCTCCAAGACCCATACCTTTTGGTCGTAATTCTGGTATGACAGCTGCTACTAATCTGTAATAGTTTAGAATAAACGATTGTGAAATAAAAAATGATGTTCTCTGTTTACTTTCCAATAAGTGATGTATTAAATACATATAATTAATTTAATCCAGAGTAAAATTCATACTTTTCATTTCAACCAATTCCCTTTCCTGGTTGCCATCCCATTCCCCTAACATTGCTACACCAAAAGCATCAAAGGAATTTTTTCATAATCTTCTAACGTAGACTGAAAAATACAAAACGATATTTATAATATGCAAATGTAATACATCTGTGCATTGCACCATCAATATGTTGATAACGTACCTGTTCTTTTGCCTCTTAATGATTCATCTTCTACTAAAGGTAAAGTTAAATCATTTGTTTTAGTTTCATATTTATTCTTTGACTTAAGTTCCCCAATGATTTCTTTAGTCGCTTGCTCTTCTAAAGTAACAACTTTATTTTCACTATCTTCAACTGGCTCTTTCTTTATTGATATTATTGGCGATGTTTTTCCATTAGATAGCTTTGATTTTGCCTCGTTAACACTAGCGACTCCTACCTTTTCCTTATCTGCCTTCGGAAGGAAAATGTCTGCATCTATTTTATTAAGAATTCTATCATGCCAGGTTTTTTGAACCTAGTAATGGATAATTAGAGGTTCATCTTTTTTTTCTTCCTCATTGAAATAAAAAAATTGTTTTCAAATATATATATTCCGCTATTGGTGATTTTTATAGGTTAGGTTGAGGTTATATGTTTCTTGATTATATATTTTACTTTTTGAACTCACCCTATTACTTTAATACCTTTCTCATCAAGGCATTCAATGTATCAACTTTCTTTTTTTCTTGTGGAATAGCATTTTTTAACACAGGTTTCTTAATAGATTTCGCAAAACCGAAGGAAATCTTCTTTCCTTCTTCTGCCATTATTTGTTATTTTAACACTGACTTATAGATCAATACACATGTATATACTAGACATAAAGATTGATGTCACTTGAATCTACGTACATGAATCTGATATCTTATTATACTTTATTAATCTACTCAAAATTACTTGCACATTACTAAAATTTCATTCCGACAATGTATCAAGCGTCTGAATAAGTGACATTAAAGTAAACATATATCAAAGAGGAAATAAGAAGAACTGACGCCTATGGTTTTCTATGTTACAGAGCTAGTGCTGCATCATACGGCCAAATGCCGAAAGTGGCTTATGCTAGTATATACCTGCCTATACGTTTCAATGAGAAAATCGATATATGTGTTCATGTGAAAATTCACATTTCCCTAGGAGCTGTATTTTGATAGATTTAAGCTTCTAATGGAGCATTTTAAACGTATAGAGTATACTATGAAGTAGATAGTAGTGCGGATCATTTTATATTCATAGAAAGTTTGAATGTATAGAAATGTACAAAATGCTCATGATATGCAAAATATGCAAAATATTCAAGTAAACCAATCATCAAAAAGTTTAGAAGGTGAAACAAATTTCTTTAATAACACCTAGATTAATTTTTATTTGTTAACAATCCCATATATAACCATAGCTTTCGCCCGGCGCATATACGCGCCCATACATGCGTTAATAAGATAAGAGGAAATAAAAGACAGATTATCGATAAAATACACTAACACATATGTAATACGTGGAGATATACCACTCAGATTACACATATTATATATTATAAGGGAAGATGTATACCACGTATACATAATATGTAGAACGAACATTTCAAACTTGTTTATAACGCGTGCGCACACATACATGCACGCACACGAACAATTTTTCGAACGATAATTATATTAATGATATATATTATGATAACCATTTATTATTTTTTAAAATATGTTCTTATGGCATACATATTTATTCCACGCTTCATATCTATCCACATCCGTAACTGTAGGGTGACATTGTTTTTTAACAATTTTGCTATTATTTCATAATTCTTTAATTCATATTTCAAAGTCGTAACAGATGTTCTTTTTTTTCAAGTTTTTCCCACATTGGACTTATTTCTAGCAGCCATGCTTGCTTACAAAGCAATTTTATATCCGCGCAAGAATATTTTTCAGTAGATTTTATTATGTGGTTTACAATATCCATATTCTCTAATAACTGGTTGCTAAGGTATTATTTGAACATATCGAGTCGAGTAACTTCATTTGGTAATGATACGTATATTTTTCTTTTCGAGGCATCTGCGTAAAGGCTGCATCAATGTCCCTAATAATATATTTACAATAAATATTATTGTTTCTGTTATATTAATAATAACGAAGGAATATTCCGAACAACACAATAATTAAGATTTAAGATAATGAATAATTATGATATTAAGATATTTTCTACTTAGAAAACATTGAAATAGCGTGATATACATAGCAAGGGCAATTAGTTGCAGCCAAAAGAACTCATTAGAATTTTCGTTAGATACTAATCCATCCAATCTAGAAAGAAGTTCTGATCTGAATCTCTTTGCAGGTTCAGACAATGTACAGTTTACTCCTTTATTTGTGCCTATCCAGTCAATCTCGTCGATAAAAATAATTGTAGGCGAAAAATTATAGGCAAGTTCAAATAAAACCTGTTCAGTTTAACAAATGTATTAATGTAACTATTCTATTTATATATGATTATTATTATATATGATATATTCCAGAATCTCTCTTCATAGACAAAAGGAAATCAACTTACACGGATAACTTCTCGGAATCACCTCTCCATTTGCTCACCAATGAGCTGGCCGTTATGTTAAAAAAGGTTGCATTGACTTCCAGGGAGAAAATGGGCTTTAAAAAAGATAAGGTACTTGAGGAGATACACAATGGCCTCCTTAATAGCAGATTTACATTCCTCTAGGCCTACGATGTTGTCCCAATATACATTTAATTTTGTTCGAGTATGATTTCCTACGACAATACAAAGGATGAAATGGCGCATAATCTCCGTATTAATTTCCGTAAGTGTTATGTAATTCGTTATTTAAAGCTTTACTGAAATCAGTATTTACAATACGTATATTAATCGAAAATAACTTACGCATGAAATGTCTTCAATAATCTTCCATAATTCCAGATTGTCTATATAAAGCTTCTGAGCCTATTTTGATATCTTTGATTGCGTGGATTGTTCCATTAAGATGTTAAATAGCTCTCCTCTTTGATGAAGATTCATCGCTTTCATTGGCGAAAATTGATGTCACTGTCATTGCGAGATTAATATCATCCGTAGCATCACCCCTCATCTTCTGTTGTGCATTCCTCCCTTCACAGACCCAGATACAGACTCACTTCTCGTTTGTTTGCTAACAGATTTGACACGTTTTACTACTTCTTCAAAGATTGAATGATATTGTAATCGATACGTTGAATACGTTGAGAACGTTGAATAGTGTTAAATAATTTAAATTCTTACACTTTGTTCGCATTTGTCATTTCCCTCGTCTTATTTCCTTTTCAGTTATTTTCCTTGCACAATATAGGATATTTTTTGGAATTTCATCTTGTAATAATTTCATATTCTGTAAGAATAATTTCCAAATCGACGTTGTCGCAGACTCGATATTTCCGAGGTAGACGAGCTTCCCGGATTAATACATCGCTAATGTCTACATATCTAAAAATATAATTTTTAATTCATTGAACAAATTTTATGCTATGAGTACACACTATACGATAATCATCAATTAACTGTTTTTATTTCTAGGTAAGACAGACAAAAAGAATGTACTGTCTATTTATTATTATATAAATCCTCGCGATAATTTTTTGCCTTCTGCCTTTTAATTTCTAATTTTTAAAGTTTGAATTTAAATATATTTTCATTTATAACTAGTTAATCTACGTTATCGATTGAGTTACTCTATAACTACTGAGTTACCGATGTCGATTTTCAAATTTTGGTTCCTTCCCCTCTTTCCGCACTATTTCTATTTCGATTGGTCGCCGATATTATTCGAAAAAATTGCAACTAAGAAGATATCTAAATATATACACATAATATAAATATATAAACATAATTTTGTTATCTACTATCTTGATACGTGCAAAGATAAATCTTAATGATATATAATACAGCGTAAATGGTTATAAATAATTAATTATTGACAATAATTATAAGAATTATCGAAAGAAAAAATCATAGATACTATGTGCGAGTGTAAAATATCACAAAAAATGAACAACAATTGTGAAAAACGCAATATGGCAAATCAATGACAAAACAACTCATGACTGTCATGGAAAGTTCCAAAGTCTTTTCGGCAAATTATGAGATATCTTATTTGTGGTACCTTGCAGCGATAAATCACCGTCATTGTAATAGTTATTAAATGTGATAATGATATCCTTGTATTGACTATCGTTTTTCGATAGTTACGAGAATTTTCGTTTATTACTTTGAGACAATCCGTCACTTCCTTTCTCTTATAAAGTTTCCCTTCAACTCCGTTGAAAACTGAGCATCAAACAGGAGACGAACGATTTGTTGTCATGGCAATGTTAGTTCACACGTAAGCAGGGTGCGAATATAATGATGGAATAGTCGAATCCTGTCTACTGTATAGTAAGATGGATGCGACATGGAA